>NC_056725.1:1536086915-1536141915 GCF_019279795.1 Protopterus annectens | reverse complement strand
AACGGACTGAATGGAGATCCGCTTACAGTGCAGAACACAAAGATTTCCCTTTTCCGCAATGTAGTGCGATCTCTGAGTTGGTATATTTAAGTAGCGGGGGGTGTGGGGGGTGCATTGTCGGGCTTGCCCCGCTGCTACGCAGGTTTAGTTTTTTTTTTTTCTTTAGTTTTCAAACTTTTAAATGTTCGATGTTATGGTCTCAGCCATATCGTCTTCAAATATTTAAAAGTTCGATCTACTGAAGTAGATCCCTATATATATATATATATATATATATATATATATATATATATATATATATATAGATATATACAGTGAGAGATGGGTTTTATATATATATAAATCCACAACAAAACTGAGATGATGGTCGCCAAGGTCAAGTATCCAAAAGTATAAAAGAATAAATGTCCAAAATAAGATACCATGGCCACCACAGCTAAAATGAGAAGACTTTATTTATAAAAGAATGAGGTTAACGTAACCCTGCTTCAGATCTGATAACAATCAACCAAATACATATTTAAACAGTAAAATGTCCAATGACATTCTCTCAGTAGTACTAATTTTGCTGATCTCAACTGCTTATTCCTCTAGTTCATTAATGTTGTAGCCCCTTTGGAGAAATTCTCGTTTCAAATCTTGAGAAGCTTGTGCAATATCTGTATCGCCTGTATGTATTCTAGAGTAATGGAGCAATTGCCCCTTTATGATGTTAGGATAAATATGTCTGGGTTGCATGCTGTCTCTAGATAATAATTTGTTTTTCTTGCAATCGTTATGGTAAATAGCAGTATTAATACCCTCATGTTCACTCAATTCTAGCTTGACATCTAGAAAGTCAATAGATACATTTGAGTAATTCAGGGTAAAACCGTAGAAAATCAGTAGTGGTTTCCAAGTACTACAGAATTTCATGTAATTAATCTGAGGTTCCTTGCCATAGAATGAAAACATCATCCATGAATCTTATATAAAAGCAAAGTTGGTGACTATAAGAATTCTCATTCAAAACTTATTTGCTTTCCCAATATGTGAGAACCAAATTGGCATATGTATTGGTTCCCTCCATTTTTACCAATATGCCTTACCCTCATGTATGAATATGTTGTTTTCTAAACCCATATGCAATAACTGAAGCAAAAGATGAATTTTGTCATGAGAAAAAATGTTCTTATTTGTCACAGCTAGAATTGAGTGAACAAGCAGTTGAGTTTAACAAACTTAGAAATGATAGAGGCAAGTATTATCTTAGACAGCAACTGAAAGATGTGAAATTGAAAAAAATAAACACCAAGTGCAAAATCCAACTCATGTTTTACTCATCTACTCAAGTGATATAAATTATACCTGGGACATAATAAAGCGCAACTGGAATATTTTGCGGAGTGATCCCATTATTAGAGGAGTAGTAGGTGAAACACCTGCATTCACATCCAAGAACAGCAAAAATTTGAAACAGATTTTAAGTATGGGTTATCAAACAGCATATATGCCCAAAATCAATAAAAGGGGGACTTTATCCTGTAAGAACTGTACCATCTGCAAATATATATGGGAGACACAAATATTTACTCATCCTGTTAACAAAAAAATTTATAAATTGAATTTTTGTGCTTATTGTAGAACACAAAATGTTGTTTATATTGCATGTTGGCAAGATTGCTCTAGTTTCTGTGTAGGCAAAACAAGTAGACATTTAATAGAACATGTTTTGAAACACATTAGTGACATCAGATTAATGGAAATGAAAAGTCCTTTATTCAAACACATATCTTCTCATCCTACACATACGTTCCATTTAAGTTCCATTTCCTACTGCTTCAAATTATAAGGCTGAGTAACAGAGGTGGAGACATTGCTTTGGAAACAGAATGTAGAGAAGCAAAATGGATTACTGATCTTATGGCTGACATACCTCCAGGTTTAAACATATCTCCCATGAAACCATTCCTAAAAAAACAGAGACTTAATTAATTCCATCTTTATTCACAAGCACAATTTCATGCTTATATGTTTTTATTAAATTTAGTAGTTATAGATTTTTTTTATTTCTGGTACAATTTTTGTTTTTAGGTGATTTTTCTTTGATCACTGTCTTATTACCAATTTGTTTTATGTTTTATTTATTTTGTCATTTGGATAATGTTTGACTTGTTCTCTAGGTTATACTCAGTACTTTGTTGGCCATAACATAGAGACCATTGAGAAGTGATATTAAGTTTTTTTTTAATTATTAGTGCCTGGTTATTTTGTCTTCAGATCAAATTGCTTTACTTTGGTATGGTTTCAGTCTTACTGTCTTTCATCATATTTAAACATTTTAATTGTCAAGGTGAAAGCCATTCCATCATACACAGATGGCTATATTACAATTTTATATTTATTTACATTCTACACAATCACTAGCATCATTCCTTATGTTTTGAGTCATCTTGGAGTATTTGACCTGAAGCTATTCACGTGCTATGTGCAGAGTGGGTTAAATGCTCTGTATCTAATGCTGTGGTCTTGAATGTTTTTATTGTTTCTAGGAGTCATGCTTACCTCTACTTGCCTTATATGTTGGTTGTCAGACTTACCTTTTTGCTATTTGTTAATGTTATTTCTCTGATCTTCAACTCTGGATTTTAGGGTCGTTATTTTTTTCACACGATCTGGATTACCTATTTTATGTAATGCCATTATATAATTTGAAAGTTAACATGGATGACAATGTTATCTGACAAACACAATTATTGCTTCATATGATTTAACTTGCTTTGGAATATTTAGATTTTATGCTATTTATGCGCCATTTATGGCGCTGGCTGTATGTTTATATCTGGTGCTGCTGCTTTGACTGCTTATGTTTTTTATGTTGTTGTGCTCTTTTCCACTGCTCAGTACAGTAGCCACTGGAGTTGGCTCCTTGTTATTTATCAACATTTTACTTGTGATTTCTGATTAAGGATGTTGAGTTCTTTCCTAATGATTTGGAATAGTTATCTTTATGCAATGATACTATGTAATGAGAATCTAAAAGTTAACATGTATATTAATACTGATCAACAATTCTGATTGGTAGTTAAGGAAAATATTTCCATTGATTGGTGAACGACTTACTACATTTTCCATTGGACGTTAACACGAACGTTCTATTTTGATTGGTTCTTATTCTATTGGTTAAAATACTAAATTTCAGATCTTATTGGCTTCTTATATATTACTATGATTCTGTGCGAAATCATTTTCACAGTCGAACATAATGCCAATGTTCTTTATACTAACTACTTACTTGTACAGAGTGTTGAGGTTTTCTTATTATTGATTGAATTGACTAAAAGCTTCACTTGGAAAGCCACGATCTATATGAGATCTGGTGCCATGATTATTTCTAATTGGTTAATATATGGAAATATTTGATTGGTGCATGTTTCGTCAATTCTTATTGATTGATATTATGGTCTTAAAGCTTGATTGTTTTTTAAATTCATTGGGTATAAAATTCATTCTTAAGACTTGATTGGATCTTTCTGATATACAGTCACGAAAATGTAAAATTAAGATAGATGTTTTCTATACAACGGCTGACACTGTGTGTATTTAGCCATTTGCTAAAAATGTCTCAATGCGTTTTCTATTGATTATAACTCTAGACATTTTCATTTACATGCTACCTTCTATCATTTAACAGTAATTGTTATTTTTTGCTGGCAACTATGTTAAAGAGTCTTGCTGTGAAATTTTTCTTTTATAATATGGAAGATGACCTAAAAGTTTATAACACTGGAATCAAGCATGTTTTGGCCATTGCTCAATCAACATTATTTTGACTGGCCATCAGATGCTGTTATCTACAACCATTGATCAAAACGTACCAAATTTTTATTGGATGATGATATCATTATCTACTTTTAATTGGTTCACAATCAGACCTTATAACTGGTCATTAATCCAAGTTTGTGCCTATGATTGGTTTAGGTAACACCTTTTATATCATATCTATAAGTTTCAAAAGCTAATAATTTAGCGATGTGATGCCTGGAAATGACAGCGCAGATTCAAATGATATTAACATAACATTTAAAGCATTTTATTTTAAAGCAAAAACATTCTATGACACAGTTCATCATATGCATGAACAAGATATACATAAAAAGAAATCAACAGAGCAGTATAACTATTGGCTTAGTTGCCATTAGCTTTTTATTTTTATTGGTGAAATATGTTATTTAACTATTGGCTTAGGACAATGGGTATGTTTTATGATGACTGGCTTGTTTCTATGTTCTGTTAACATATTGAATTTTATTGGTCAAATATTTTTGGCGTACTGTTGACAGAATTTCATTTGTCATTTTACTATTTAAATATGCATTTGTTTGACTGTTTGTTATCTGATCTGAAGAAAGCGCTCATCCCTTTATGAATAAAGCCTTCTCATTTTAGCTGTGGCTGTTGTGATATCTTATTTTGGACTTTTATTCTCAGATAGATAGATAGATAGATAGATAGATAGATAGATGGCTGTAGGGCATTGGAATGAACATCCAATACTCTGACACACACAGTAGGTTGACACCATTTGGTCAACACAGGTGGTGGTCAAGGGGTGTACGAGATCAACAATCCACCAGTAGGGGAATAGTTCCTTTCCCTGAGGATTGTGCAATCTTGGAGTTAGTATATATAACATAAAATTAGCAGTGGGTGTCAGGGTGCAGGGGGGCTTGCCCCCCCCCCCTGCAAAAATCACTTGACGTTGTTTAGTCCACACCAGGGTAATCCCTGGAGCATGTGTAGAATGTGTCAGTCTCATTGTGTTCAACATTTTGACGTCAACCTCTGTGTCAGGTATTGAATATTCAATCCAGTGCTTACACTGTTATATATAGGTAGATATATATATATATATATATATATATATATATATATATATATATATATATATATATATATAGACAATTTAGTGTAGCTGTCAACCAACATGATTTTTGGAGGTGGGAGGAGACTAGAATATCTGGCAACAACTCATGCATATGCAAGGAGTCAAATCTCAACTGAGACCATGGCCAGAGGTTGGGTTTGAACCCAAAAGTGCAAAGCTATGAGACAGAGAGCATACCACTGCACAGTTCACCTAGATGGCATTCCTGATCTATACTGGTAGAACATTTTGAGTAGAATGAGCACTTTTCAAAAGGGTCTTCTTCCAGTTACCAAGTTACTATTTTTTTTTGGGGGGGGGGGGGGCTTCCCAAGACTAGTAGGCCTTCTTTTTCAGAAGACCTTATTTGGTAGTGGTTAGAGTATATTTCTAGCTTATCTACTAATAAAAGGCAATGCTCTAAATGCAGTGTCACTTGCAAAGGTACTTAAGGGCCATTTTACACTAGCTGTTACATGAAGCTATTTGGCTGTCTCTGTGGTTAGACAGTGTTAAACAGTAATACTTTCTATTATCTGATAACAAAACAAAACGACATATCTTGTTAATGGAGGTCTGAGCACCTGAGTATTGTGCAACAAATGTATTGCCAACAAAGAGAGTCTATATTCCATTGTTGATATTAGGACACAATCCCATTAGCTTGTATTACCTCAACGGTAAGAGGGTGAGCTTCAGCTCCATAATTTTCAGCTATATGCTTTTTGGCAATCTGCTCATCAGTTTGGAATCTCTGCTAATCTTTCCGTAATTTCATCTGATACTTCATTTTATGCATCTCCTACTTCTACTTCATAATCCATTTTTTTTGCTGCTTCAAACAACAAACTGCACTCCTTTCCACATTGAGAATAAAGAAGGGTAACTCACTTCTTTCCTTCCAGAAGAATTCTCCATCCACAGTGCCCCCCCCCAGTGAAAAAATAGCAGTGCTTTAAGCTTTATTTACATCATAAATGTCTTAATTTCTAACAAAACATATCCACTATACATACATGCAAGAAATGGAATCATGCAGTTTCATAACATGTTTACAATAAATATAAAAAGATAATAAATAAAAAAACTCTAACAATAAAATAATTTACAAAATGCTTTACAGCCGCAATGGTGCAGCGGTAGCGTTGTTGCCTCACAGCAAGAGGTTCTCCTGTTTGATTTTCGGCTGGAGCGCCTTCTGTGTGGAGTCTGCATGTCCTCCCCATGGTCGGGTGGCATTCGAAAGACATATGTAGAATAGGCGTGCCTTCGCTGAAGGTTGGGCGTCAAGCTGGCACCTCAGCACCCATAAAAAACCTACTGCCAATCATTAGCGGACCGGAGTTCCGCTGTGGTGACCCCTAACTGGGAAAAGCCGAAAGAAGAACAAAATGCTTTAACATAAATTTTCCCTGAACAAAAAATAAAAGTTCATTGTATTATTTCCATTTTATTCTCACTTACTGAGAGAAGAGTAGAGGGAGACAATGACCTCTTTCTTCCCGGATGCAAAACCCTTAGTAATAAGATGTGCTACATGGATGGACTTTCTGACCACAGTGGCAGTGTGGTGGTCAAAGGAGAGATTGCTGTCAACCTGTGTTCCCAGATCTCTTATAACACCTTCTGTGTTCAGTGGACTACCATCAATGTGGTAGTTCATGGGAACTGGTTTTTTTCCAAAGGGGATGACGACACATTTTTTTAGCATTGAGCTTAAGGCCATGGTTCTGACACCAGTCGTTGGTCTCAGTGAGGCCTTTCTGTAGGATTGAGTATTGATAAAGGATTGTATCCGAAAGCTTTGCTGGTTGTATTAAAGTGGTCTTTTTCCTACTGAGGTTTCTGTTTTGTGGATTTTGGAAGTTGGCATCAGTGTTTTTTGGTCTTTCTGTAGGATGTCAGCATCACTTAGGGAGTTAATAATGGCTCCAAACTTGCAATCATCTGCGAACTTTATCAGCCAGAGTCCCTTCATGTTGGACTGGACTTCAGAGAAGTAGATACCAAACAGTAGAGGGCCCAGGACTGATCCCTGTGGGACTCCACTCATGACTGATCGGCAGTCTGACTTGGAGTCAGCTACTTTCACATTGTGAGTTTTATCTGTGAGCCAGTTTGCAACCCACCTAGTGATATAGGGGTTGATGCCTAGCTTAATGAGTTTTTCTATGATTTTTGAGTGGGGAATGGTATCATAGGCCTTGGTCAGGTCAAGGTAGGGTGTATGAACCACCTTGCCTTCATCCACAGCTCTGATGACTGACTCAAAGAAGTTAACCAGGTTCAGCAGGCATGATCTATCCTTCACAAAACCAAACTGTGTGGGATCCAGAGTTTGGAGATTCCTTACATCTTTGTTTATTAGGTCCATGATGATGCGTTCCATAGCTTTGCATATCAGACTTGTCAGGCTAATGGGGCGATAGTTCCCAGGGTCTGTAGTTGCTCCTCCTTTGTGGAGAGGGATGACTATAGCAGTGTGCCATCCAGTAGGGACAAAGCATGAGGTGAGGCTGTGATTGAACAGGACACACAGGTGAGGTGCCAATTCATTCTGTAGTTCATGTAGAACACAGCCAGGGATATTGTCAGGTCCAATAGAAGCTGTATTCTTGGCTTTGGACAGTGCTGTTTTAACGTGTGCAGCAGTAATACTGGGTGCCTGGTAATATACTGGTATTGTAATTGGTCCTGGGGGGGGGGGGGGGGGTTGGCACTGAATCTGTCGGCCATTATATTGGCAATATCTGTTGGCTCGGTATAGGAGGTACCATTGTGCAGTAGCTCATAGCAAATATGGGTATTGCCATGGAGGTTCTTTACATAGCTATGGAAGGCCTTGTGGCTGTATTTACTATCTGCTGCAATTCTGTTTTCATAGCTAGCGTTAGAGGATTTGATGAGGGATATCAACGTTTTGTTGAGGCTGATAAGGGAGTTTTTCCAGTCTTGGGACTTCACCTTATTCCGCATCAGTGTCCTCCTTCAGTTGTAGAATTTGTTTATGGCAGGGGACCACCAGATTGGCTACCTTTTTTTGAATGAGAGCTTCTTGGTTCTATTGGGTATGGCGAGATCCATGCATTTGTGTATGTGTTCATACAGTGCATTGGTGTATAATTCAGTGGTCGTGCAACTATTCTCCATTTTCATGGGTTCTGTGAAGTTAGTCACCTCTGTTCTTAGGAGTCCAAAGTTAGCTTTGGAAAAGTTTTTCATGATGGTTACCTTTGCGAGGGTGGGAGGGATGTCGATTTCCAAGGTGATTAGTTTGTGGTTGGATCTAACGAGGGAGGAGTTGACTATTGGTGTAGAGCAATGGTCGCCCATGTTAGTAATGACCAGGTTAAGGATGTTGCTACCTCTAGTGGGGGTAAGAACGTGCTGGTCCAGGGCACTGGAATTAATGAATTCCAGGAAACGTTGGGCAAGTGTATTGGTACATGAGTAGTTTTCCCAGGTAATGGAGGGGTAGTTGAGGTCACCCAGCATGAGTGTGTTAGGCTGGACCCTAATATTCTCCAGGCTGCTTAGGAATGTGGAGTGAGTGTCTTGGGACATGGTTGGGGACCTATAACAGGCTACGGCCTGAATCGGTGAAGATAGGAAATTCACCCTGGGGATCATGTCTGTCGCCCTGCTAGACAGGGGCCCAGGAAAGTAAATACTGTGGGAAGAAATAGCCAGGGAATTGTTATGGGTAGGCTTGTATAGGCCCTAATGCCGATAGCCTAGTACCAGTCTATGAACCTATGAACCCAATGTTAGCTGCACCTGAAGTATCTCTGATGCATTATGTTGGGCTACCAGTCTGGAGATGTGTGCATCCTTTATGAATATGGAAACACCACCATCTTTGGAGCTTTGGTCCAAGTTCTAGGGCCGAAAGGTGTGGAATGAGTTATAGCCTAGTAATGCAGGGGTGCTTTCTGCTTCCTTGAACCAGGTCTCTGTTACAGCACAAATGTCGATGTTCTCCATTTTAAGGAGTGCTTCGAGTAAGTACATTTTGAGAGTTAGACTTCTAGCGTTGAGCAGCATGACCCTCAGACTGCATTTGTTTGTAGCTGTTACAGTGGTAATTTGGTCTTTGGAACACCACCTAACAAACGCACTATAGGGGTGACAGGAGCCTTTGCCAGTAGCCGGAAGCCCACGGGTGACAGACGCAGACCATCTCTGGCAAAGCATTGAGGTCTGTCAGTCATGTCATCACAGGCAGGCAGACACTGGATCCCCTTAGAATGACACCAGAAACTTAGCCAATTATTAAAATCAATCATTTTCTGCTTGTACTGTGGTATTATTCTGGGTGATGGTAGGATGCTGCTCAGGGCTAGGGTCATACCCACCTGGGCTACATAATCTGAGAACTCCTCCATGTCTCTTTACATGTAGTCCAGGGAGGTACATCTCAGGTCATTTACACCCATATGTACAATGACAGAATCATATTTGTACCTGTTGTTGAGCGACCTGAGTGCGTGCTTTATATGGTGAATCCTGGCACCTGACCAGCAGCTGACTGTTGCTTTCTCCTTATTTAACCTAGTGAGTGGGACATAAGTGTGCCTCACTATCAAGTCACTTAAGACTAGTGTGCTGGGCATGCTGATTTGCCTTCGTGGCTTTGGTTGAGTGGCACACTGTTTAGGAGAGTTATGTGTCTCGTGATTAATGTTGTGTTGTGGCAGTCGAGTGCATTTCTGCCTTGGAGGTCTCTGCTATTTTGTTAGATTTTTATTGAGAGCCTCAGCGAAGGTGGGTGTGTGGTTTGTGTTTTTATGTGAAGGCAGTGCTGGTGTGTGTTGTAGAGGGCTCTGTGTTCCATATGGTGTGGTGCAACTGTTGACCTTCTCCTCTTGTCCAGCTATTCCGGTCTTGGCTGGAGAGTGTGTAGCTTCCAGTTTGGATATATAAGTGCATCTCTTGCAAGTCTGAGTGTTGGGAGGTAAGAGGAGAGGGTTGTCAGTGTACATGAGGCAGTTGCTACATTGCATCAGGATGCCCAAGTTCACCAGGTTAACAGGAGAAAGCACAGGGAACTGACCTTTAGACATGCCTGGAGGGGTGGGAATTAATAATAAGCACTGGAGCTGTTTCCTTGTAGAACATGTAGTGCTGGTAGCACTTTTGTGTGCTACAATAATTGCTACAAGAAGTCTGGTATGGCAAAATGCTAGACTGATAAGCTAGTAAAAGTGCAGGAGAGGAGAGAACTAGCAGATCTAAGGGAAAAATTGAAGAGAAGCTTTGGCACCTCTCAGAAGCTTACAAACAGTCCTGGATACAGCAAATCTGTATCTGGACTAGACTAGTTACAGGAAAGGCGGGAAACAAGTGCAACACAGGCTTTTAAACCAGAATGTTGAAACATATGGAAAAACTGCCCAAACGGCCAATAAACTACAATTTCTGGGCCAGAAACCACTCCTCTTGTGGTAGATAGGCTACCTAGTGCTTACCACTCCCACTGATAAGCTAGAAGGCTTCCCTACAACACAGAAAGGCTTGGGGGGCTCAGAAGCTTACATACAGTCCTGGATACAGCATATCTGTATCTGGACTAGACTAGTTACAGGAAAGGCAAGAAAAGTGCAAACGCAGGCTTTTAGACCAGAAAGTTGAAGATGATAAAAACTGCCCAAACAATAAACTACAATTTCTGGGCCAGAAACTGCTCCTCTTGTGGTAGATCGACTACCTAGTGCTTACCACTCCCACTGACTTTCTAGAAGGCTTCCCTCAACACAGAAAGGCATTGGAAGCTTACAAACAGTCTTAGATACAGCAAATCTGTAACTGGACTAAACTAGTTACAGGAAAGGCAGGAAACAAGCTTAGAATTGTTTTTGTTACAGAAAAGCAGCGAAAACAGCACTAAAAACAATTCAAGTGCAGTGCAAGCTAGCACACTTGAGTGCGTAGCAGTATTAAACCAATTTATTCAAACTGTATTCTGAACTGAATTCAATTATTGCTTAATTCAACCCTGAACAGTTAAAAAGTGCCAAAAAATCTACTTATCAGCTGAGAAGCTTACAAAGTAAAGTGGAAAGGGAGAAAGGAGAAATAGAAGATAATTCAAAGTTAAGGGCCTAAGTGGGTTGGCCTATTCAAATGTTCTCTCTGTATTAGGTAGAATGAGCTAATGGCACTAGACTGGGGTAGAGCTGGGATAGAGCTAAACAGATGGGACTGGTAGGGCTGTCTGAAATCAAAATATGATCTCACTGTATTCGGTTGAGTGTGCAAATGAGATTGACCCAGGAGGAGTTTTCAAACACAAATTTACAGGAGGGGCAGGCAATTCCAATGCCACCAAGATTAATACCACAACAAGAACAGGGACAGAGGGTGGGAAACTAACTGCAGAGAGAGAGAGAGAGAGAGAGAGAGAGAGATCACAATATTTAGTGAAGCAAATAAATACACAGAAAAATAAAATACGTACTATCTTATAACACTGCAAGTTTGTACTTATCTCAGCTTGTAATAAAGTTGATGTAGGTATATAACAGCTAACCAAACAGCTCAAATATTCAGCAGCATCCATGACCTACTGAGCCTAATGCCCACCACCAGCCTTCACCTCTGCATTGCTGACCCTCCTCTGAGGGATAGTGGCAGTGAATACTGCTGGCTGCGCTCATCCTTTCCCCAGAATGGGCCCACCCATTCTCCCTGCCAATGCCATTAAGGTCCAGACCCTCTAAGTCAAACTTGGGTCACTTTGGCCATGAGTTATTGCTTTATTCCTCTGCATTACCAGGGTGATGTTGTATCCTTTGAATTAGAAAATATAAGGAGAGATGCAAATGGTGCGGTCTCCTTCATGGGAGTATGACAGGCTAAACATCACAAAAAATACTGTTTATGGCATTCATTCATTCATTCATTCATTCATTCATTCATTCATTCATTCATCCATTCACTCACACATTATCTACCTTGTATAGTTTAAGATACAGGGAGGCAGATCCTATTCCAACACAATGCATAGAAGTAATTCTGGATAGGAAATCTTCAGAATGGGTATGTTAGCAAACACTGAACACTAACAGCACAAACTTCAAAAGCACATAAAAATAATCCTAGGCACACATTCCAAACAATTAAATGACTGGTATAATCAATGCTGGAAAAAAAATGACCCCATAAAACATTACAAATTAGTGTTTTATGCTGGAGAATAACCATTCCTTCCTGCACCACCACACCCTCAGAGTTAAATATACCAACACCATGGTCATATCAACTCAAACAAGGGAAATATCTCCCTACTGAAACAAATCAATGTTAATGCAAAACAAATGAACCTGCAAATGCTTCCATGTCCAAATGCACGACCATCATGCACCTCTTCACACACACACAAACACATACACGCAGATAAAATCACCTACCTGCAACCACCCAACCACAAAATTCAGATTATACATATATCTAACCTTAACAGAGACAAGAATATTCACATAGAAGACCCCTTCAAAGACCAAGAGAAAGACAGAAGTTGAAAATGGCTCCCTTTATAATTCTGAAAGCCCACATTTACAAATTCCAGAACTACCAATAAACAGTGAAATTAAAGGGAAAGTCTCCTTGCACCCCCACACACTCGCTACTTCTATATATATATATATATATATATATATATATATATATATATATATACTAATTCTGAGATCACCATACCTTGCAGAAAATGGGAATTGGCGATCCCAGGATTAGCATATGTAAAATCCTATTTTCACACATTTAGTCTTGCTGTTCTGGGAGTCACACCTATGAGTCTCAGAATTTTAAACAAGAAACTAATGACCTGGTAATTTGGCCTACTTAAAAAATACTCTCTTATTGACTGCTGAAGGTACCAATAGAAAAGAAAATAACAACTGAAATGCATTCCTCGGTGGACTCAGATCTGAAGAAGGCTCTTTTAGCCAAAAACGCTTATCGGAAGTGAATGTCTGTGCTCCCTTTTACATTGTTTTGTCTGATTTTAAGAGTTGATTAAAGTTTACAAGTTTTTAGAACATTTTTATTCCAGCCATGGTGGTCCACTGAGGAATGCATTTCAGTTGGTAATTTGGCCTTCATTTTAGAACAGAAAACTGATTTATGTAGAAGCCAGTGAAGCAATGAACCTGAGCAGGGGCAGTGCTACACCAGAGCACATGCCCCAGTGTGAAACTATGTGCCCCGGTGAATGGCTAAGTCCCTGGCCCGGTAAAAATTTAAAAAAAAGAAGCAATCTCTCTCTCTCTCTCTCTCTCTCTTCCTATTGCTTATGAGCAAAGCTCTCTGTTTTTTATGCATAAGCAAATCTGTTCTCTCTAGGAAGCTGCTTGTTTCATTGGTTTGAATGTAGAGAGTAAGCAGAAGCACCTAGGCCCATTCTTGCTTAAAGTGCAGATCTGCTTGCATGTGTGTGTGTCTTCCCAAGAACTTAGGCCTACCAGATTACAGCATTGCAGCCTTCCTGAGAGTGAGAGAGAGAGAGACCAGTCGATCACACCCTCTCCAGAGAGGTGTACCAGGTTACAACACAACATTTCCCAAGGCCTTAGAAAAATATTGAAATGTTGTTAGGTAAATCCACCAAAGATGTTAGTCATATTTCACTCGGGTAAAGGGAGGGTAACTCTGGAGTACTGTCTTTGCTCAAAGTCACACAGTAGGCAGCTGGAGATAGGTAGAATCAAAGCCTGTATCCTTGACTGCAGGCAGCAGCTCACTAAGAGCTTAGAGCTATAATCCACTGCATTAACTGCCAGACCTTCATTAAGTGCATTTGTTTGATAAATCACAGAGGATTACAGTTAGTCAATAATACCGGTCATTAGATTTTCATAGTTTGTTTCTGTAAAATACATGTGGATACAAAACCTATTGTTCAGTTAACTTTTTAAGTCAATTAGAATACCTTGCCTCTTATCTGTCTCTGATGATTGTTGTCTTATATTTATACCTTGTCCCTTATTACCTGGTCTGACAGTTAGTGCAGAGTACTAAAACTCTCATTTGTTAATAAGCTAATACTTGTGCTCAGGGTATAGGGGTTTGATTCCTTCCATTTTCATTAGTCTACTAAGTGATTGTCAGTAAGGTGCTTAACCAAACAGTGTTCCCGGGTCACTTCTGAAAAGGTATAATTTGCCAAGTGGGTTTACCTGGTCAAATATTAACAAAAATGTTTTCCTGGTAAATCACTGAGGACTACAGTCAGTCAATAATTCCAGTCATCAAAGTTTCCTACTTCTTTTTAGCCAGCAAATGCATGTCCATGCAACACCTGTTGCTGTGTTACCTTTTTAAGTAAATTAGAGTTGTCTGGCACGTAAGGCTCTGAGCTGTTATTGAACTTATTGAACTGCCTTCTATGATCAAAAGTACAAAGGTTGAATTCTTTCACTTCCACCTGCCAATTCTGTAACTTTGGGCAAGTCAGTCTTACAGTGCTCCTAGGTTGTTCCTCAAAAGTGGCACTTTGTGCAGTGGGTTTCCTGGTTAATACAGAAAAGAAAATAATATTTACAGATTGTCCCTTTTGTGCTTTGCACCCCCTGCCATTTTTAGCTTTGTCTTGAATTCTTGAGCAAAGACATTGAGAGACATTTTGGTCTGTTCCTTGTAAAATGTTTGGCTTTCAGACAAACTGCTGTGGTTTATGGATTGCAGTCACTAAATAATGACAGGCATGTGGGTCTCAGGCTTGCTAATACAAAGCTTCTTATTCTAGCAACTTTCTAAGTATATAAGAGAAACATTTAAAATCTGTTACTGATTTTGTGTCTTTATTTCTGATTCTTTTGTTTTCAAACACCTTTATTGAATTATCACTTGTTGCATAGGCAAAGTTCCATTCATATAAAAGTTGTTGTGTCTTTCGGCTTTTCCCGGTTAGGGGTCGCCACAGCGGAACTCCAGTCCACTAATGATTGGCAGTAGATTTTTACGTGCTGAGTTGCCGGCCCTGACACACAACCTTCAACGAAGGTACGCCCATTCATGCATGTCTCCACACAGAAGACGCTTTATCTGAGAATCGAACAGGACAGTGAATTCCTGTTAGGCGACAACGCTACCGCAGCACCACCACCGCAGTGCATTCATATAAAAGTAATCAAACTATATTAACATAACATTATACTTCACATATTTTGATATATATCATATATCCTATGCAATATCACATAAATTATTCAATTCCTGCCTTTTTTAAACAAGAAACATCTTTGTTAAACTATCACTTAGTACATAAGCAATCATACATTTATCAGTATAAGTGAGAGTGATTAAGTTCAAGAAGGAAAGAAGGAAAATGTATTTTCATAGATAACACAGACATATCCAAAAGGGCTGAAGCACAGAGAATGTATAGAAAGGATGAAAAGGGACTTCATAAACCTGGAGGAAGTGCCTAAAATGTCAACTTAGGTTCAATGCAGAAATACTAAGTGATGAATATGGGCAGTAATAAACTGCAAAAAGGTACACACTTGATGGGGAAGTAATGGCAACAACAAAAATTAAAAAAAAAAAAAAAAATCTGGGGACCTGGGGTGATAATCTCATATAATCTAAAGAAACTTAAAACAATGTCAGTGACTGAAGTAGTAATATGTACAGGAAATGTCATTGCTAGTAGGAAACAAGAAGTTATAATCCGTCTCTCTATAGACAGCTGGTATTACCCCATGTCAAAAACTTCTTTGTGTCATAATCAGAATAGTTGGTATGCAGATTAAGACAAAAATGTTGCCTGGTCTTTACCTGAAGCTATTTGAAGAAAGATTATTACAGCTTAATATACATAGTTTTGAATAAAGGAGACAGACAGGCATATAGTGGAAATACTGAAGTACCACAAGGGAATCCACAGAGTCCAGATAGAGTACATTCTTCAAAAAAAAAAAATTTCGTGCAAGCATGACATAATTAGAAGATATTAACACAAAGTAGAAAGCATTTTTGTTTTATTTTATTTTCTGAATTACTATTACTATTATTTTTATTATTATTATTATTAGTAGTAGTAGTATGAAAACATATAAGATGTCGTCCCATCTCGCCTTCATTTTTGACGGTTGGGCTCAGAACCAAGTATTGGTTCCGACTCGGCCTAATACTAAAGCTCAGGAGCCTCCACTGGCTCGAAACTATACCCTGTCCCATGATGCCTGGTGAGAGTTCCCCTGATCTCATTTGCTGCTTTGCTGGATCGAGATTGTGTTTCACTGGCTCAGGCTAAGTTTTACTAATTTTTTACTTTTTGGTCTATTTTTCTACTTAGTTAGGATTGTACACTGTGTAAAACCTTCCCTTTATCTTTGTAGAGGATTTTTGTGTGTGTGAATTAATAGTTAGACTCTGTGTTACCGCTGGTTGTGGTTTTTCTTGTGGTATGGGCCATCGTTTCCCCTTGCAGGCCCGTATTCCTACCCCTATGTCATTCAACTTTAATTTTATCCTCAACGAACCCGTTAAAATTAGAGGGTTCTTTTTTGTCCTTGTTGTGTTAGCCCGTTTAACTTAGAGGGCTCCCCTTCCCTTTTTCTTGCAATCCCTTTTTTCCTGAGGGTCATCGTTTTAGTTAGAGATGTCTCCTCTGGCTAGAGGAGATCGTCATTTAAGTTAGAGACTTTCTTCTCTAGCTGTTCCAAAGAAAAGAAAAGTAGTTAAACTTGTTGTTTAGAGCTACGTTTATTTTTGCTGTGTCTGTAGTGTTGTTAGTGGGGTGATAGTTTTTGCTCTTGTTATTGCTAAAATGCCTAAAGATTCTAATGAGAAAGTTAAAAACCAAAAATGTGCCTTCAAAAAGTGTGACTCGCGCACACAGAAGATGTCTCTGACTGACTGGCACATTAGCTGTGTCTACTACTTAGGTGCCGTTCATCTGCAGGACTCCTGCTCGATCTGCCATGGATTCAGTTCCAGGGTCCTGCAAGAATGCAGGAACAAACTTATTTTGAGGAGTCTGCTTAAAGGTCCTTTTGATGTGGCACTAGAAGGGAATCAGCCATCAAAATCCTCTTAGTCTCCCTCTTCTGAAAAGTCTACCAAAATATCTTCTTTCGTTGTCCGAGCTGGCTAAGAAGTCTAAGCATGCATCTTCGGATCAGAAGGCTATCGGGCCTGAAAAGACGACATCTCCATCTGTTCTAGTTTTAACAGAGTCGACTCGGAGCCACAAAAGGAGTCAGTCCCCTTCCTTGGAACCAGTCCACTCATTGCCCCAGTTACCCTTGTTGCAATCGGTGGCTGGTAGCCATAAATCATCCACTATTTCCTCTCAATCATCCAGGAACCTCTCGGATGATGGTGTGGAGTAGGTGGTCAACAGATCGCTGTGTACACTGGCCTTAGCCAAAATTCTCACGAGCCCAGCCTAGATGGAAACAGAGCCGACTACTGTGCCTATCTTGTCTACTGTTCCTCCTCTGACTTGGACAAGCTCAGAGCCGGAGTGCCTGGAAGTCTGTGTGGTGTAACTGTTGGGTCAAAAAACCACTACCGGTATATCAGTCCTGACTTCTGCTCCGACCTTGCCGATACTGTCTTTTATCAAGGGGTCTGAGGGCCGACACTCCCTTGTCAGGTCAGGGGAGGAGAGTCGGGCCCTTGTCGGATCCGATACTTCCTCTCGGGGCCTTGGCGCAGGTGATTTCAGCACCCACATAAGCCTCAGAGCCATCCTCCTTGGCACGGGAGGGATCTCTGGGTTCCTCGGAGCTGGAGGCTGTCTTGGGCCAGGACCATGGTGCCTTCAAGGTGATGAGAAGTGTGCTGTCTCCTCAGACTGCTCCACCCTTGGCTCTAGCTACTCTTCCCCCTAAAGGACTAGTGACATCCTCAGTATCATCCCTCCAGCCCAAGCGTAGAGAAACAATGTCCCAGGATGCCCCAATGGGCAATCTCCTCTCTTCTAAAACCTCCCCAGAGTACCCCACAGAGGAGGTCCCTCGGAAGAGAACATGTAAGAGGAAGCATTTGGACTCCCCCTGAGGCTGTCATGTCAGATATGGACTTAGAGGATTCAGAAGGGTCACCATGATCACCCTCTGAGGATGTCTCTTTTTCAGCCATCCTAGAGATCCTGAAACAGAGAGGAGGTTGGAAGACCCTTTCCCCTTCTGTAGATGAGTCTTTATACCTGGATGCATTCAGATCTCGACCCTCCACCTCTTGGGTGTAGTCAGTCAAAAGGCGTGGGGATCTCCAGAATCCATGGAACCTGTTCTGAGGAGGCCCAACAAATTTATTACAGCCCCTGATGATAAGGAGTTTTTATCCAAAGGTGTCCCAGTAGATGCTATGGTGGTGGCGGTGGCCACCAAGAAGGAATTAGTGGAGACTTCTTAATTTGTTCATCCACCAAATAAGGAATCTTGAATGATGGACAGATATGGAAAGCATATGTTTTCCTCGGCGGCCTTTACACTGAACTATTTATCCCATTTCACTCGACTTCAGAGGGATCTCCTGAAAGAGCTAGGAGATTCCCTCCAAGGTGCTTCAGCTGAGGGAGTGCCAGGCAAGGTAAATTCTCAGCTTGCGACTTTGAACTCCATAGTGAACCCCTCCATGCGTCTCATCTCGTATGCAGCTGATAGAGCGAGTAGGGCAGCAGGCACAGGAATAGCTCTCAGAAGTAATTCCTGGATGCACCTTTGTGAGTTTGCTGAATCCTTCTTCCTTTATAAATGCCCCTTTTGATGGCTCGTCTTTGTTCGGGCCAAAGGTTAAGGAGACTCTGACCAGGTGCGAGCAAGAAGGCAAAACTCTGTCTGCCGTGGGAGTATTTTTCTCCGTCCCTACCAGGCCTTATCCCAAAGGCCAGAAGGGCAAAAAAATGTGGTTCCAAAAATCCCAAAGACCTTTGCCGGGTGCACGTGGTGAATTTTCCCCCAGGGCAGAGGGGGAAATAATAGAAAATGCTGCCCTCGCAACAGAGGGGTCCACAGAATCAGGGCGACAGAGATACCTTCTCTGGCAGGCCCTTCCAGTGCTCCTGAAAGGAGGCCCACCTGCCCACTTCTGGAGGCATTCAGGGCAGACTGTTGTTGTACCCAACAGCCTGGCTAAGCATCATCCATGACAAGTGGGTACAGTTGATTATATCCAGGGGATACGTCATACCCTTTTTCCACTCCACCCCTGCCAGCAAGATCAATCCCAGACATTCCACCCTATCAAAGGGATCAAGCAGCTCTAGAAATTCAAAAGTTGCTAGAAAAACAGAGTTATCCAAAAAGTCCCCACAGACCAAATTGGATCCAGAACTTACTGAAGGTTCTTTTTAGTTCCAAGGAAGACAGGGGACTGGAGGATCATTTTGGATCTTAGCAGACTGAACAAGTCTGTCAATTAAACAAAGTTCCGGATGGTGACACTGCAGTTCATACTCCCTTTTCTGGGAAAGGACAATTGGATGTGCTCTGTTGATCTCCAGGATGCGTATTAACATATAAAGATGGACAGGCGATCCAGGAGATACCTACGCTTCCGGCTGGGAGCCAGTCATTACCAATTCAGAGCTCTGCCCTTTGGATTCACTACAGCCTCCAGAGTGTTTACCAAATGCATGGCAGTAGTCATGGCTCACCTGAGATGGCTAGGATTCCAGGTGTTTCCATACTTAGAAGACTGGCTTCTCACTGCCACCACCCAGCATCTACTGACAAATGCAAGGGACACCACTATACATCTATGCTCAGAGTTGGGCATTACTAGAAATTACGAAAAATCTGCCTTGTTGCCTTTACAGCATGTTTCATTCATAGGAGCAGACTTAAACACAAAAGACATGGTAGCAAGACTATCTCACGAAAGGATGCAAACTCTGTGCTATCAGGTATCAGTCTTGCTCTTGAGAAGGAAGGTGCAGGCAAAGTTTGTTCTCAAGGTTCTGAGGTAGATGGCAGCTGCGATAACTTTAGTCCCACTAGCACGTTTACACATGAGAGCATTACAGAGGCTTCTCTTTGCTCAGTGGTCCATGCAGGAGTTACCCATGTCACACAAGATCATCATTATAGATACCTGGTAAAAGGACCTGCATTGGTGGCTTTAGTCCATGCAGGTGATGATAGGCAGACTGTTTGTTCTCCCCCATCCAGTAGCTACAGTGACCACGGACGCTTCCCAGATAGGGTGGGGGGGCATTATCTGGGACAGACTGTCCAAGGGACTTGGCAAGAACATGAATACCACTTGCACATCAATGACTTAGAGATGAGAGCGGTGCTTCTGGCGTTGCAAGCATTCCAGAGTTCTCTTCCAACAGGTACAATTGCAATACAAATGGACAATATGTCTGTGGTGTGGTACATCAACAAACAAGGTGGAACCAGATCCTACCCTCTGTGTCGAGAGGCTCAAAGAATATGGCAATCAGCAATTTCCTCTCAACATTTTCTGACTGCAACACATATTCCAGGGAAATCCAATGCGATAGTGGACAGGTTAAGTTGAGCAATTCATATGCCTCATGAGTGGTCCCTGAAACAAGAACTTGCGAATTGAATTTTTCGCAAGTGAGGCCAGCCTTGCTGCAACCACTTTGCCACTTCCATGAATGCCAAATGCAGCAGCCACCTTGCCCTAATCCCCCCTCCTGGGGAGTCACTAAGGGATGCACTTGTTCACGATTGGCTCCCGGGACTTCTTTATGCCTTCCCCCCATTTCCATTGATACCCAAAGTTCTTCACAAAGCAAAGTCATTGAGTCGCAATCTAATTCTCATTGCTCCATACTGGCCTCAACAAATTTGGTTCCCTTTTCTTTGGCCCCATCTTCAGGAGGAGCCTTGGCTCCTGGACTCAGTTCCAAACCTTCTGACTCATCAGTCAGGGATGCTGCACCCCTCTGTCCACAGCTTGGTTACTTCACTTCCCTTTTTAGCCAGGCTTTCAAACATTTCCAAACATTTCTGATTTCATCACACAACTAGAAAACTGTATGCTAGCAAATGGAAAAGGTTTTCTTGCTAGGCTGCCAAAAATCATCTGGATCCCTTTATAGCCCCTATTTCTTCAATTCTTGAATTTTTAGCAGAAATTTTCAATCAAGGTGCAGCTGCAGCCACTGTATGAGTACAACTTGCTGCAATTTCAAACTTCCACATAGGAGACAAGGGATCCAATGTTATGTCTCACAAATTATGCAAAGCCTTTCTGAAGTGTACATTCCTATTAAGACCCCTAATAGGAGAGCTGCCTCCTCCTTGGGATCTAAATTTGGTACTTGCTAAGTTAATTCTCCCATTTGAACCAGCTTCGTCTTGTCCACTGAAATTTCTAACATAGAAGACAATTTTCTTGACAGCCATTACTTTGTCCAGGAGGGTTTCAGAACTTCAAGCCCTGTCTATTCGTCCTCCCTATTTGGTTTTTCACAAAGACAGAGTCTCTCTGAGAACAAGTCCTTCTTTTCTGGCCAAAGTTTGCTCTGAGTCCAACTTAAATCAATCTATTGATTTACCTGTCTTTTTTCCCCAACTATGGCAACAAGGCAGCGTATAAGCTCCACCAATTGGATGTCCATAGACAATTACGTTTCTATCTACATAGGATAAAGGAGTTTAGAAAATCCAATCAATTATTTGTTTCCTTCCTTCTCGGATAATAAGAAAGGAGCTCCAGTCTCAAGGGTCACTTTGTCTAAATGGCTTACAGATACCATTTCTTATGTATACACCTTTCAGCAAAAGCAGCTACCAGGGAGAATTTGAGGTCATTCGATTAGAGCTATGTCGATCTCCACCTCCTTTCAGACCAGACTTCCACTGGATTCAATCTGTGCTGCAGCCACATGGGTTAATCCTCATACCTTTATCAATCATTACAAAGTAGATGTGGCCTCCCGGAACAGGGTTTCCTTTGGTTCCACTGTTCTGAAGAGTTTATTCCCTTGAGCCACCCGAGAAAGAAGGTGCTGGGGACGCTGTTCCAAACATCAAGAATGAAGGCGAGATGGGACAACATAACATAAATAAGTTATGTACTCACCATAATGTTCCATGTTTGTTGTCCATAATCCACCTTCATTCTTGCATCGCACCCTCCTTCCCCCTACCTGGAGGATTGAGAGGAATGTTTCTGGAATTGGTCATGGGTTTCTGATTCCCTTCTCGCTTCATGACGCATGGGCTAAGGAATAGTATGTCTACATGTTTTTGATAAGAATACTCTTTGGTACTTGCAAACAAGATCTGGGGAACTCTCACCAGGCATCATGGGATAGGGTGTAGCCTCAAGCCAGTGGAAGCTCTTGAGCTTTAGTATTAGGCCAAGTCGGAACCAATACTCGGTTCCAAACCTGTCAAGAATGAAGGTGAGATTATGGACAACAAACATGGAATGTTATGGTGAGTACATAACTTCTTTTTTATTGCCCAAGCAAAGTGAGTACAATCCTTTTGCAGACCTAATTCATGGTGCCTCTTTTGGTTTCTCACTGGAAGATGCTACAAGCTCTTCATGTTACTTCATTTTTATTTATACAAACATCACAAGAAGGGACGTCTTTCACCAGCTATCAGTTTTCCAGTGTGAATACAATAGCATTTTCATTTCATATGCTCTGCCTTCAAAGATGGTTTATTAAAACAATTATAATACATCCTTTCTTTTACCTAAGACACCCTCCAAGCTATTCTGTGTTGTTTGAGTGACATTACTTATTACAGCTAACCTATATAGATGAAAGACTAATACAAACTATATACAACTTGTATACAAAGGCCAAATATCTACACCTGTGTAAAAGTGTCCCTTTCTACCTAGTTTACCCATTTCAATTTTGTGATCAGTTTGTTCCCCCTCCCTTCTTCCATTCTTTCTATCTCTAACTCCTTGTAAAACCTTTACCCTTTTTCCTGTTCTTCAGCATTTCTAACCCTATTTCACATCACATACTTTCTCTTGTATGTCCTGTCCATTCTAGGGTTTCTGATCCTCATCCCTGACTTCCTAATCTCATTAATCATTTGCTTAATCTCAATAATATTGGGGGGGGGGGGGGTTCTTAACTTTTCCAATGATGAGTTATTGCTTTTTCCAGGACTATCATGATTAACATAGATAGGTTTCTCACTTGCTTAGTCTCTTTTCTTTTCACTTTACATAACAAAAGTTTCTCCTTGCCCACCTTCATCTCCTGACCTGCTATTCTGGTTAGTATGCTGCTCACCTGCTGTTTGAAGTGATCCAATACCTTACAGTCCCAGAAAACATGTTTCCATATTCCCTGCTCATTTTCATTACATCTCCAACATACCCTATTTACATTGGGGAACGTTTCCAAGTCTACTCTGCATGTAAAAATATCTGTGGAAATACTTCCATGCAAATTTTTTAAACTTCCTTGCCTTGTTGGCATATAGTGGGACCAATATTACCTAGGTTAATTCCTCCCTACTAACATTTTTTCCTAATCTTGCCCCCCCCCCCATTTCACCCTTATATGATCTGCTGTCTTGTCTAGTTCTTCCATTAACACTTTGTAGAATCTATTGATTACTCTTGTTTGACTTTTTCCCCACCTATTTGATCTTGCCAAAGTTTTATCATTGTTGGTATGTCATGCACCAAACAAAGTGTGTTTCTTGGGCGCTCGAACTCAGCTAGAATTTCCACGTACTCTAGACAGCCTCTTCTTTCTAATTAAAATACTTTTGCTTCTGGCAGGGTATAACCCCTTCACCTTTTATTATCTGATCCCAAAATTTCAGGTTCTTTCTCTTTCATCTGCATATATTTGAGGCCTTTATTCTACCTGTTTGTTTACCTCTTTAATTGGTACATCCTATTGGAGTAATCATATATGTCCAGGGTTTAAGGAATTTCAGGTTTAACATTCTCTATAGCTCTAAGCTAAGACAGGTGACTGCAGTATCTCTATTAGTATGGTTTTCTAAATTGTGCCATAGCCCTAGGCTTTGGTCTCCCTCATCATTATCCATCCTATTTACTGGAATGTTCTTCGATTTGGAGCAGTCCCCTCCAGCATGTATCAATGTAGGTATTCCCAGTTGTGCATGGCATTTCTCTAGGTCAGTCATCCATAGTCCCCCTTTATCCAGGGATAGTATAATCTTATTCTAAAGACTCCTTGGTGTCTTTCTCTCCCAAAAGATTTTATTCCTCTTTTCAAATGGTTTCCATAGTCTAGCCTCTCAGTTGTAAATGAGTGATTGGCTTACATACAGGATTAATGATACTGCAAGCATTTTAACGGCTTGGATTTTGCTATCTTCTTCCATATGGATCATTTCTCACCTTTTTAATATTTGACAGTATTTTTCCCTTGTTATCCTCTCTAATATCTTTTGTTGCTTGATCTATATCTTGACTGAGCCACATCCAAAGATACCTCATCTTGGTGTGGCCCCACAAATATGAGTAATTCTGGACTTGCTTATATGTGACCTTGTAGTTTGTAAGTAATGTTTTGTTCTTTGGTTCATTTTTTCTGTATCCTGACAGTTTACTAAATTGGGCTACTTCCCTATACAGTATTTGTATGTCCTTACTGGGATCCATTAGGAAAACCAGAATATCATCTGTGAAAAAGGCTAGTTTCTCTTCCATACTCGATCAACTACATCCTTTTATTTGGGAGTCATTAATCCTCTGGGTGAAGTGCTTCAGATATATTGCAAACAGCAATGCTGAGATTGGGCATTCCTGCCTCACCTCTAATATAACCTATTTTTTCACAAGAGATCCCCTGCACATTTTATTTTCACTTGTGCACCCTTGTAAATGTCTAATATAATCTCTATCCATTCTTATGGGAAGGCCTGTCTTCTCAGGGACTGCTTGACAAATTCCCACCTTACCCTACCTAAGTCTTTTTCTTCATCTAAAGTAAGTAAATATTAGGATTCTCCCATTTTTATTTGCATCTTGCTGTATTAACCCTGCTCTGTGTATATTACTGAAGGTTTGCCTTCCCTCTGTAAAGCCACATTGTTTTCACCATTATTTTGGCTATAATCATCATGTAGACTTTGTAGTCATGATATAGTGTGGTTATAGATCTATAATACCTAGGGGCTGCTGGATCTTTACCTTCCTTAGGGATAACAACTATTATCATTTGCTTCCAAGACAGGATGGACTTCCTGTCTTGCATGATTTCATTAAACATGACCAACGAAATTTTAAATATTTTGCTTAGCTCTACCCTCCAGTCTTCAGTTGGGGATGTCATCTTCTCCTGCAGCTTTTTTCCCTTTTTGACCCCTGACCACTTCCTTAATTTCCTTGTTCATTTACTGGCAACATCAACATCCTATATTCCTCTGAAGAAATATATCTCTCAGTGGTATCTCTCTTAAATAATTGTCAGTATCACTAACCTTCCTCTCTATTCTTTCATCCTGCTTGTGTAGCTCTGTATAATATTGTGCCATAATATGTCTTATTCTCTCTGGGTCTCTTGTCTTTATATCTGTGCCAGGATTGGTCATTATTGTGATCAACCTGTCAATCCGCTGCTGTCTTAGACATTCAGGCAGATAACTGGTTGATTTAGGGATATTAGCAAACTATTCTAGTTTTAAAATACTTGCCCTATATGCATTTAGATTATCTAAATACTTCTCCATTTGCTTGTTATAAGCATTTCCTGTTAACTCCTTATTTACAGAGTGCCTGCTCCTCCAGTGGCATTATCCTTTTCTTGATGCTCTCAAAACGGCCAAGTGGTGCTGTGTTTACTACTTCTCCGAATGATACTGACCCTGTCCTGGACTCCACCTTGAAATCATATTTTCATTGCATCCCATTTCTATAATATTTTTTGTGTCTCACTTTCTAACCCCTCTAGCTGACATTCAAATGCCCCTATCAACCATGAGTCAAAGCTGTCTTTCCACATAAAATACATCAGAAATTGTCAGTGTAATCCTTTGTTCTGCCTATCTTGTTTCTACAGCTGTAGTATGATTGGGGCAAGGTCACTTATTGTAACAAGATGGTTATTACATATTTTTCCCATATGCAGGTGTTCCTTTGATATATATGCTCTATCTAGTCTTGCTAACTTGCTTGAATAAAATCTGTTGTTGGTCTTTCCCTTCCGTAACATCTACCAGGCCAAAGGTTTTCATATTTTGTAATAGAAAAATTCCCTCACTAGGAATTCTGTTCCTCCTGGGTCCCCTAGTTACATCCTGTGCTTTCTTTATTCTGTTCTAATTTCATAGCAGAACTAACACACCTCTCTGCATTACCCCAGGGTTTGTCCCAAGATTTGTTCATTTCCTCCTTACTGGTTTTTGGGGCCATGTATACCTCTGCCAATTTCAATTAAATGTTCTGCAGCTTTCCTTGTGCTAATACAAATCTTCCTAGTCTGTCTGTGTATTTAATGTCTATGAAATATCCTACTGTCTTTTCAAACACTATTAGAATTCCTGTTGCATTCTCTAGTGCTGTATAATATCCCACTTTTCTGGTCTTTTGGAGGAAACAGCCATGTTCCTTATTTAGGTGGATTGTTAAAGCAATTGTAATGGTAAAGCAAATATATACACTCCTGTCATCTGCGGGTACGTGAATATTCTCTTTCTTTTGGGAAGGTTGACTATCTCTTTAATATTCTAAGAGATAATTCTCATTGCTCCGTAACTGACTGTTTTTCTCAAAGTTCAAAAGTTCTTCCTAGTCCTGCTTAACTGACCACTAATCATTTTTCCCCACATTTAGTAAGTTACTGTTTTTTTGGCCTTTGTATTAAACCGATACATAACCAGTTGGGTGATATGACCTTTAACATTTCATGCTCCCTGTCAAACATATTTACAAATATCGCCAAGCTATGTCACTCATCTTCAGATACTAGCTCACAAATACGCATCATGGAGTCACTGCTACTTAATAGCAAAATCTGACAAATTCATCCACACCTTGCCAGTCCTTCTTTTAATATATTCTCATCTCTCCCTGTTTACATGTCTTACTTTCCTTTCTTTCCACCACCATACCTGTTTATATGATATACTCCATTTTTCACTGGTGGGGAAATCCATCAGCTGTGAAAGGGCAAGGGAGTAGTGGTGAACACAAAAATACATTTCCTGTTCTTACTAAATAAGATACATTATAAAAACTCTCTTGTTATTCTTACCTCCAGTATCAATTACGACATGATATTTGTAATTTCAGTAAAATTGTCTGATCATTTTACTACCCCCCCCATTTCTTCCTCACCTGCAAATTAAGAGCTCAAATAAGCATAAATTCCATGATCTGATTTTCTCATTTTCCTTCATTCCTTAACTGTTGGATTTGGATCCAATCCTCAGATCCAACTCGGATGCTTCTTCCAGCTTGTAGAACACTGAAACTCTCGAGCGCCTCCCTTTACCCACAATGCCCTTGTCACCTTACATACCTCAGATATTGTTTGCTGCCACAATGTTCAGATGTGGTCACTGAAAACTCTCGAATGAGCGTAAATTTTTTCATGAGTTAGCTTCATTTCTATTTCAGACAAATATTTTATAATTTTTCACTCTATTTCCTCCCTTTAGTCCTTTTAAAAAAGTTACTGTTAAATCTCTTTAGGGGGCGGTCACAGTGGTGCAGCGGTTAACGTTGCCACCTCACAACAAGAGGTTATCTGGTTTGATACTCAGCTGGGGTGCCTTCTATGCAGAGTCTGCATGTCCTCCCTGTGGTCGCATGGGTTTCCTCCCACATCCCAAAGTAGGTGAATTGGACACTCTAAATTGGCCCTATGTGTGGGTGTGTGCATGTGTGTGCCTTCTGTGGAAGGTTGGGCGCTGGGCTGGTAACTCAACACCGTAAAACTCCACTGCCAATTGTTCTGTGGACCGTTGTTCCCCTGTGGCAACCCCTAACTGGGATAAGCCAAAAGGAGATATGACTGTTAAATCTCTTTAGCCCTTTTTAGATTACTGTTAGAGTACTCCTTAAATACAATTGTTGGTATCCTGCATAGCTCTTTTTAGTGCTTCCCTTTTAATTAATATTGTTGGTACTTTCTTCTTTTCTTATCTGTTAAAAAAAAGGATTTTTCTGACTTCCTTTTCTATCAACTTTTGCTGTTTTACTATGTTGGGCAAACCTTCAGGATTTAAAAAATGCATGGCCTGCGGCCACAAAATACCCAACTCAGATGCACACTCAAATTGTGTTTATTGTTTAGGGCCCTCTCATCTGGACTCTGACTGTGACATCTGTAAAGGGTTTAATTCCCATGCCTTAATCGACAGGAAGAATAAACTCTTAGGGGATTGCTGCCCTCTAAACCTGCTTCTAAAGCTTTTGGGCCTTAATCCCCAAAAAGAGTAGACAAAAAAGGAGATTCTCACACTAAAGAATCATGTAAGAGATCTCTGAATCCAACAACATCTGCTACTTTGTCTCTGTTATCTGAGTCTCCTCTTAAACTAGCCAAAAAGAATCCGACAACTTTGGATCCAAAACCTAGATCCAGTAAATCACCACGGATTCATTTGCCTCAACTTTTGCTGGATCTGATCTTCTCTTGGCTCCCATCTTCCTTTTGGGCACAATCTCCATGGCACCATTCCAGACCTTCATCCATGACCTCATCCATTTAATCATCCAAGAGCCTTACAGAAGCTGATGTGGGCAGGATGATGAGAAAGTTTCTCAGGACGCAGATACAAAAGGGACTTCATCCAGATCCAACCCCATCAGGTCCGGAGACCCTTGTCAGTACTAATCCTCCATTATTAGCTCCTTCTCCAATCCGACCTTCGATTTTGGAGCCATTGGATCTGAAAATCCTGGAGTTGTTTGCCTTGGATCCAAAGATGTTGGCATCTTCAACTCCAGTGGTGTCACTGAGTGGTCCGATGCCCAGTATTTCAGACCCAGATGACTCTCAGAGCTGAACCATTATCACTGGCTCCAGGGTGTTGGACTCGACTCTGAAGTTGTAAGATTCACCTCTGCCCCTCGGAGCTTTGGTGCTGGCCAGATCAGCTCCGACTCCCTCCTCGAATAGTTTGCCTTTGGGGCAAAGGGAACTGACAGTCCATAAGGCAGCCTTATCACATCCATCGGTGTCTTTTTCTCCAAGGCTTTCTGCCTTTGAGGTAGTGGAGAGAGCCTTCTCTGTTCCCAGAGTTCAGACTTCTCCTCTCTCATTGGCTTTGACTACCCAGTCCCATTCAATTCTGCATCCAGATCCTCAGTCGTCCATTCCACTGGGACCAGTTCAGTATACAAATTTTTTGATGGTTACAGTTCAGTCCATTCTGCCTTTTTTGCACAAGGATGAACTGGATGTGCTTGATAGATCTTTAGGACACACACTGTCATATAAAAATGAACAGATGTCCCAGGAGATATCTACACTTCCAGCTGGGAGCCAGTCATTGCCAGTTCAGAGTACTGCCCTTTGGTCTCACCACAGCCCCCAGGGTGTTTATCAAGTGTATGGCAGTAGTTGCAGCTCACTTGAGACTGCGGGGATTCCGGGTGTTTCTATATCTGGATGACTGGCTCAAAACTGCTCCGACCAGGCATCATCTAATTCAAGCTCAGGACTACTTACTTCAGCTACTGTATGCTCTCATATGGGGATTTCTGTCAAGTACAACAAATCTCAACTCAAACCAACTCAGATATTGGAATTCCTCGGTGCTTTGTTTAATACGGTCACTCAAATAGCTTCTCTCTCTCAGTCCCAGCTTCAAACAATTTAGTTCCAGGTCAAAAATATCATTCAAAGTTCTTCTCTTTCCACTCAGCTGATACTTCAAGCATTGGGAACCACGTCAGAGGCAATCACTCATTTACCACTTATAAGGTACCACATGAGAATCCTTCAATGAGCACTTGCAACTCAGTGATTTATTATCCAACAACCACTGTCTGGTCAAGTCAAAATAATGCAAGCCTACAAAAATTACCTTCTGTGGTGGATCCATTCCGATCAAATACAAGAAGCACATCCCTTTGTTTTCCCTCAGCCCAAAGCCACAGTGACCATGGATGCTTCTCAGAATGGGTGGGGGGGGCACTTCTGCCAACAGACATATCAATGTCCTGGAAATGAGAGCTGTCCTTCTAGCATTGTATGCCTTTCAAGAGACTCTACCAACTGAGACTATTGTGATTCAACCAGACAATATGTCAGTAGTCTAGTACATCAACAAACAAAGGGGAACCAGATCTTACCCTCTGTGTCGAAAAGCTATGAGAGCATGGCAATGGGTGATCTCATCCAGTCACTTTCTAATTGCAATGCCCATCCCAGGGAAGTCCATCATAACTGCAGACAATTTAAGCAGGTCTGTTCTAATGCCTCACTAGTGATCTCTCAACACAAAGGTGGCAGAGAGGATTTTCTGTCAATGGGGCCAGCCATGCTGCTATCTGTTTGCATCTCCCCTCAACAAAAAATGCATCAGGATCTTTTCCCTGATCCCCACAATGGAGGAGTTCCCAAGAAAAGCTCTACTTCATGCTTGGCCCTCCAGTCTCCATTATGCTTACCCCAATACCTCTCATTCCCAAATTTCTCCAGAAAGCAACTTGATTGAAGAGCACAGAGTTATCCTCATTGCACCTTATTGGCCTCATCATATCTGGTTTCCCTTCCTTTGGCCTCATCTTCTACACCCACCCTGGATTCTGGCTCCAACTCCAGACCTACTGTCTTACCCAACAGACATGACTCATCCAGACATTTCAGGCCTCAAGCTAACCATATGGTTTCTCCACTTCCATTAATTGCTAGACAATCTGGGCTTTCCTCCCCTGTCCATCTCATTCTTTTATCATCCCACAAAACTTCCACAAGAAATGTTTGCAAAAGTAAATGGAAAGGTTTTTTTTTCTGGTACATAAAAAGAATTTAGATCCCTGTTCAGCACTGATTTCTAAGGTTCTTGACTTTTTGGCTACCATTTTCAATGAAGGACTAGCTCCTCAGCTGTGACAGTACACTTAGCAGCCATTTCTAATTTTCATATAGGAGTAAATAATTAACATTAGCATCTTCCAAGCTTTGCAAAGCCTTTCTTAGAGGAACATGTCTACTTAGACCTCCATTAAAGGATCCTACTTCTCCTTGGGATTTAAATACTGTTTTACAGGCCTTAACCCAACCCCCTTTTGAACCATCAGCTAAGTGTGAACTAAAATTTTTGACCTGGAAAACTATCGTTTTAGTTGCTATTACTTCTGCCAGGTGGGTGTCAAAACTCCAGACTGTGTTTTCTAAACCTCCTTATTTGATTTTTCACATGGATAGAGTATCTTTACTGACCAGTTCTTCCTTTCTGCCTAAGGTGGTGGCAGAATCCAATATATATATATATGTTTTAAACAAAAACATCTTTATTAGGTTATCACATATGACCTAGGCAATCTTACATTTGTGTAAATGAAAAACAAACAACATTAACACAATTTTAGTTGCAAACATTATGCATCACAGACCCCATTGAGACAACTGTAATTGCAAACATTATACATAATTTATAATATAGCCAGTCATTGTCAATTAAGTACTACATAGCTCATTCACACACTGCCTTCTTTTAAATCTCATTCCTCCTCCGCATATAATGTTCCCACAATTCCCATTTGTTTCCTATATAGTTTGCTCCTCCCCTTTTCTAACGATCCCAGTTCCAGTTACTTTATCTCTGTTACTATATTCACTACTTCTAGTAAAGTCGGTTTAGACTTTGATTTCCGTTTTCTAGTAATTGTTTTTTTGGCAATCACCATAATTAGACTCAGCAAGGCCTTACTATGTGTAGGCAATTCCGATTCTGTATCATAGCTCAAAAAGATCCTTTCCATAGTTACACCTGCTTGCTCATCCAATATCTCTTACAGATCAGTCTGCAAGGAGTCTTTAAAGTCTGCTAACTCATTACACTCCCAGAAAATATGCTCCCAGTTATCTCTTTCTTCCTCATCACACCTCCAACATTTGCTGTCTACCTGAGGAAAAATTCTCTGGAGTCTATTTTGGGTATAAAAATACCTGTGTAAACACTTTCAAGCAAAAATCCTAAATCTTCTACACTTTGTTGCATATTTGGGAGATATACTGCACATATATCCCCCATTGTCTCTTTGTGAATTGCTTATCCAATCTGTCTTTCCAATCCTTTCTAAGCTCCTCTGATTGATTCCTATAGTTGTCATGCAATATTGTATATGCTGTGGTAATTATTCCTTTTTTAATGACAGCTTCTGTTCTAGATTCTATTAAAAACTGTACCAGTGCTGGTCTTTCATTTAGGACCTCCTGTTTATTTCTCTTTGCCTATACTCTGATATCAATCCTTGATAGGGAAGGCAATCTCTAACCTGCAGTCCAAATAATTTCTTAGCGCCTTCCCATTCTGTTACCTTTCCCTTTCTAGTTATTTGCTCCCAATACATTGGATCCTTTGTCAGTTTTCTCCAATAAATTCTAGCCATCTCTTGCCTATTGTCTGTATCCCTAATTGCAGTCACCCCTATTAGCAGAATCTCCTTTCTCCATTCCCATGCTGGCTTAGTTCTTAAAATACATTCTGCTAGTTTATGAATATAATATTCTGTATTATTACTGTCTTTCTCCTCAAGGGTCTGCATCCAAAATCTCAGTCTCTCCTTGTTTCTTGAGCTTCTTCCCTGTATTATCATCATATCTTTCCACTTTGAATTATAATTTTCTGCTGGTGGTATAAGAGCCTTAACTGTGCAGCTCTAAAATACCCCATTCAAACTGGGTACTCCTAGTCTGCCTTGTTCTGTTGCAAGAATCAGCTTATCCCACTTGACCCTTGCTTTCTTCCCTTCCCAGATAAAATCTTTCAGCTCTTTTTTAATTACTATCCACAACTTCTCTGGTTAATAAAATGTGCCTGACCTATGTGTAAAACTAAAGGGACTAAAAAAAAAATTAACTGCTTATATCTTACTATCCATATAACAAAGCTTCCAGTTTCTCAGTTTTTGTATTATCGTCTGTTTAGTCTCCTCCCACATATCCTTAGCTGCTATAACAGAGTCATTTTTAATCCGTACTCCTAAATACTTCATTTTATCATGTCTCCATAAATATGGATATTGCTGGACTAATTAGTGTGTGGGCACATAATTTACTGCATTGTCTTTGTTTTAACTTCATTAATTTTATATCCCGAGAAGATCTGACACATTCTTAAAATGTTTCATAACACTTTAATGTCCATTTCTGGCTTTGTCAGGTATAAAATATCATATGCAAATAGAGTCAACTTTTCTTGATTACCATACCAATTTTATCCTTGAATTTCTGAGTTCCTTATTTTTTTTTGCCAGTGGTTCTAAATATAATAAAAACAACAAAGAGGAAAGAGGACAGCCCTGCCTTGTTCCTCTACTCCAGCAAAAAATATCAGAGAGGACCCCACCCACTTTAATTTTTGTCTCTGCTCCCTCATATATACTAATCAACCTTATAATTTTATCAGGGAAAGCAACTACTTCCATTGCCCTGCTCATGAAGTCCCAGCTTACTCTGTCAAATGCTTTCTCTGCATCAAGACCCAACAACAACAGTAGTATAGTAGTATTTTCTTACATTCTGCTTCCCTCTGGATCATCAGTGCTCTGTTAATGTTACAAAATGTTTGCCTCCCCTCCACAAAGCCACATTGATCCATATTTATCAATTTTGGCATCACTTTTGCAATTATTTTAGCCATTATAGGCATAAACACTTTATATGGGCCTATATGAACCTGGATCCAATGGATCTTTACCCTTTTTAGGTATTACAACTATCACTGCTTTCTTCCAAGATGTTGGTACTTCTCCTCCTCTTAAAATACTATTAAAGAAAACCTTCCAGATCTTTATCACTTTTTTTCCCTCCTAGCTTCCAAAACATCCACAGGAATACTGTCTGTTCCTGGGGACTTTCCTATAGATTGGTTATACATTACCATTTTATCTCATCTCCTCCAATCCTGCTAGTAATTGAGCCTCATCTACCTCTAACCATGGCATATTTAATTCTTCCATAAACATTTCCATTTGTACCTTTTCTTGATTTCCATATTGCTCTGCTTTATACAGACTTTTATAAATGATCTCTTGTTATCTTCCTTGTTATAGACTTTCTGAGCTTGGTCACAGCCCTTTCTACTTTATATTGCCTGAGTTGTTGTGCTAAAAGTTTTTGTGCTCTAGAGTTATCAAAAAACAGTTTCCTGCAGTTGCTCCTTTTCTTGTTCTGTGGAATTCCCCCTATTTTGCAATACTTTAACATTTGTCAGTCCCTTTAAATAATTCTTGTTACTTTTTATCTCCCTTTCCTTTATTTCCACCCTAGTTTTAAATGTGACTTCAATTTTATCTCACTCCCTAGCTATATTTTCAGAAGAAATGTCTATCCTCTCTAATAGTTCCTGAATAATTTCCAAAACCCATTCCTTAAATTCCTTTCTTTTTAACAGAGCGATGGGAAAGCACCAGTGTCTCATTTTCATTTCATTACTTTGCTTTTTTATTTTAGTTATCATTGGCACATGATCTGAAATAGTTATTGTGTGCATTTCAAGACCTTCAATTAAATGCAGATGTTCCTGTGAGATATAAATTCTGTTTAGCCTAGCCCAGTTTATGTATCTTGGAGAATAATATGTAAATTCAATCCTAACTCCTAGTACTGAATTTGTATCTTCCATGCCAAACATTTTCATAAATTTCTTCAAAAATCCCCCCTGACTTGTTATATTTTGCCTTCTGGGCCTCCCAAACCCATCTTCACTGTTGTGCACCAAATTCCAGTCCCCACCTGTAAGTAATATTCCTTGTTGAAAGCTGATTATTTCTCCCAGAACTTTCCTAAGCTCCATTATAGCAGTGTTAGGTGGAATAAAAATACATGCCGGTCTAATCCTCCTCTCTTGCCAGTAGCCCCTTAGTACTACAAATCTACCATTATTATCATTTTTCTCTGTTCTGTCACTATTGGACATGCTCTTGCAATTAATATAAGTACTATTTTCCTTTGCCTCAGGTATTCTGCTGAATAGATATCCTGAAAACCTTTCTTTATCAAATTCACATATTAATTTCTTTCCAGGTAAGTCTCCTGTAGCATAGCTGTTTGTACTCCACAGTCTTTCTTTTTGTATTTATCTGTGAGACCATTTATGTTTAAAGACATTACAGAAAGCATAATTTTCTTAGATAGTTATAGTTTCCTAGTTCCTACCTTTTATGTATAACTGCATTTTTGTTAAATGTCTAGTTCCAACTTTTATGTTACATGCATATATTGTTTGGCAGCATGGTCTTTTATATAGTTGTTTGTTGTCATATCCATTTGAACCTATGTCACATCTTACAAAACTTTTTGTTTTATTGAAAGCCCTCAACCCCCCCATACCCCCTAAAACCTATTAACTTAATAATAACACACAAAACTATGTATATTTACAAAATTTGAAGTTTTACCTTCCTAATGAAAACAAACGTTCTAAACTGATAGCCACATAGACATACTAGGGTTAACAAAAAAGAAAGGTTGTTCATGCTAAGATGCTTTGTACAGTCCGTGTTTTAAGTAGGTGCTGTCTGGTTTTGTCTTATCTTTATAGTTTCCCAGCTGAAAAAAAAAAACACTTGAATGCTTTCAGTAAACACTTTCTCAAAACTATTTCCCTTTATTAGATTGCCTTCTGTGGACATGCAAACCAGACACAAAACTGCTGAGAACTGCTAAGGATACATTGTTTACCAGAAAAAAGCCTTATTGTATTCAATATTCTTTTTCATTTATTTGCTTTCTGTTAAAACTTGTTACTGAATAAAGCCAAGGCCATTGACCCAGCCACTCCCCTTTTCAAACATGAAAAACACACTCATTTTTTATTTGTCATGCTCTCTTAACCAGACCCTTCCTCTCTTCTTTTTTTTTTCTTTTTTTTTTTTTTTTTTACATTGCAGTACTTACATTTCTTAAAACTGAACAAGGTAAAATAAAGAAGGAAGAAAAGGGGAAAGAAACAAAAGCACCTGTTTGTATTAGTATTCCCATTACATTTAAAAATAGCTGAAAAAAATTACTTCATAGCTTGCAAAGAAAGTCATGCACCATTAAAGTAGTACCATTAAGTAAGAAAAAAGAAAAAAATACTTACAGTTAACTTTCTCCCTCCTTTTCACCCTCCCAAGTATTTTTCTGAAGATTAATGACATGAAGTAGGGCAGTTCCCTACAAGTTTAACAAAGTCCATGAAAATCCAATATTTCCAAATCCTCTTGTTTTGCCATGTTTCACAAGTATAATTATTGCTTTGTAATCTCACATTTGTCAGTTTCCAAGTTCTGATTTTATACTCCGAACATTAGAAACATGAAACAGGGTATATGATTTAAAGTCCCGTACAAGTTTAACAAAGTCCGAGAAAGTCAAACATTTTAGATTTTCTTGTTCTGTCATGTTTTACAAATATAATTATTGCTTTATCACCTCACATTTGTCAATTTCCAAGTTACTGGCTTTATTTTTGTTTATCACCATCTCTCAAATCCTGTCTGTGTTTCATTTCCAATGTATTCTCCATTCTTCTAGTCGACTATTATGTTTTCTTCCTTCTTTAGGCAATTTCCATTGAAACAATGGAAAAGATTTCATGCACTCAGTACCTCTGTAGTCCTTATCACCACATGGTCACGAAGAAGAACCTCCTTCTGTGTCACAACTCACTCTTTGTTGGGCAGACTTTTGCATTTCCTCCTTAACTTGTACTTCATCAAAAAACCCACCAGGGAAATATATTTTAAAGATGGCAGGGTGCAGCAGTTTGAATCTCATGCCTGCTTCTCAACATTCCCAAAATAATGGAATATATTTACTCTTCTTCTGCCTGGTGTACAGTGAGTAGTTATTCTCCACAAACATTCTGCTATCTTCCACTTTTAGTACTTTGTCCTTCTGTCACAGTTTTGTCAGAATCATCTCCTTTTGCCAATAATACTACATCTTTACTATTAAAGGTCAAGGTTGTTTTCTAGTAACCAGATCTGGATCATACACATCATGTGCCCTTTCAATTAACAGTTCCTGTTGTGGAATACCAGTCCAGTTGCTTATTTGTGCTTTCATAAAATGAATAGTCTGTTCCTTTCAGCTTCTTTACTACAGCAGAAAATCTCAGGTTTTCCCTATGTGCTCTGTCCTCTAATTCTATTATTTTTTAAACATCTTTACTTGTGCAGTCTTATATTCAGCCAGCCTTTTCTTCATTTCAACCTCTGAGTCTTGCAGTTCTGTCACCTTATCTGAATATCTGTTTAAAACATCCTCCATTTTCCAGCTTTTTATTGTTTGTGTTGATATACTCCATCAGTGTTTAGTTTATTTTAACCAGGTCTGTGTGCAGCTGATGTATACTTTCCTCTAGGATACTGAAAGTCATGTCTGGAACTTGTAGTGCTTCTTGCTGAACAACTGAAGTACTTCTCCTAGTCTATGTTTTTCCTTACCTTTTGTAGCTGATTTTCATCTAGGTCCTTTATATTTCTTTTTTCCTGGCATCCAGGCAGTGCACTTACTAGTCAGTTACTGAAATTTACCCAGAAATCTAGGTCCACTGGGTTTCCTCTGCTAAGTTTCTGTTTTCAGACTGGGAGAGAGAGAGAATTAAACTGTTACTCAGTGTGCAGCCATCTTGGAAGTCATGTCAGAATCTAGTAATAATCAGGTTATCAATCTTCCAGTCTTCTTTCCACGTTTCTCAAATACAGGAGAATACATGTTACACCAAGTGAATGTTCACAGACAGTTACGTTTCTGGCTTCACATAACCAAAAAATTTAGGAAATTCAAACAAGTATTTGTTTCTTTTTCTGAATCAAAATTAGCCAAACCAGTTTCTAAAGTGAATGCATCCATATGGTTGGCTGATTATATTGCCTTTGTTTATGGAAAAGCAGATTTGCCTTTACCAAAACCATCAAAAGCCCATTGCACCAGATCTATAACAACTTCTTCAGCCTTTTTTCCTAGAACTTCTTTGGATGATATTTCTGCAGCTGCAACTTGGGCTAATCCTCATATCTTTATTGCTCATTACAAATTAGATCTGGTCTCTAAGGGAAGTGCAGCCTTTGGCTCAGCCATGCTCAGGAATATCCTTCCTTCGGTGGTGGTGCTGCGGTAGCGTTCTCACCTCACAGTAAGATGCTGTTCAGTTCGATTCTCAGCTAGAGCATCTTCTGCATGGAGACATGCGTGAATGGGCGTACCTTCGTTGGAGGTTGTGCGTCAGGGCTGGCGACTCGGCACATAAAAATCAATCATTAGTGGACCGGAGTTCCGCTGTGGCGACCCTTAACCGGGAAAAGCCGAAAGACACAAACAAACAAAGAGCCCTCCTGGGATTTAAGTAGCTGGGGACTCTGTCCCAACAGTTGAGGAATAAATGAAAATGCCAACATCAGATAAAAAAAGTTATGTACTCACCATAATGTTCCATCTGTATTGTCCATTTTTACTCTTCCTCAACTTCCCTCCCACCAATCCCCTAATTGATTTACTCCTGGGAAGATCTAAGGATATTGGAGAAACCACTTTTCCTTTGTTTGAATCGCAGATTCTGTTATGTCCTAATTCCTTACTACTTTTTAGGTTTATGGGCAGCAAACCAGATCTGAGGTGTGTAAGGTGATGAGGGTATTATGGGTAAAGGGAGGAGCTCAAAGGTCTTGGTGCTCTACAAGCTGGAAATAGTGGCCTAACAGTTGAGGAAGAATGAAAATGAACAACACAGATGGAACGTTATGCTGAGTACATAACTTTTTTTCTGTTCTATATACCATGTATGCTTCAGTTATATATTAGTTTATTTTGTCTGTGAATTTAAGGCAATACATCTTTTATTTTCTTCTTATATCCCACCAACCAAATCTCTTACAGTACCATTTCCTCAAGCATTTCTGCACCTTAAGATTCTCACTCTGCACCTGTTGGTCCAGCTCATATTTCTCTAGGTCTTCCATTCTTTGTGAGGTGCAGGTATCACTTAACTTCTGGGTGAAATCCTTCATTTTCCATGCCTTCTGAACCATTTTCCACTGAAATACAGGGAAGGGATTCTCTTTTAGGATCTACCCACCCCCATCTTTCAACTAAATTCCCTCACTTGCAAAACCTGTCTTTTACTGCCCTCTTCAGCCATCCTTTTCTTTAAGTCCTCTTAGGCTATGTCAGGCTAATGGTATGTGTTTGTGCAGGGTGGAAGGTGTATTTTGAAAGTTACTAGGTAACCTTTTTAAAATTTTAGGTGTTGCTCCCTGCATTGCCTGACAGCCATCAGGAATGCTCTCCACTTAAGTCTAATTGGTAGGGAATAGTCCTTGTCAGCACAGACACTTGTATCACCAACTTTGTAGACAGTTCCTTTCCTCCATAAAACAGAAAGGATGAGTCTGTAGATTGTAGACTTCACCAAAATAGGTCTTGAGTGAGGACCTTGGGTACTTGTCAGTAGCTCCACCCTGTACACCCTTTCTATTGTGATCTCCTCTTGGGGTAGCCCAGTCCATTCTGCCAAACATTTCTGTATAAAGTTTAAACAGTCCTTGCCTTCAGTTTGCTCCATTAATCCTGTAAAGTGGATATTTTCCCTTCTTGAACGGTCTTCTATTTCAGTTAATTTTTGTTGGCTCCTGTGCCAGTTCAAGCTCTGCAGTTTCTTTCCTTAATGCAATGTTCAAATGACTGCAGAGCTGTTAGAGTGTCTGTGTGTTCCAATACCGCAATTTCACACTGCTGTATTTTAAGGTTGTAGGATGCAATTTAGTTTGTGAGTGTATCACAAATTTAAAAAAATTTCCATGTAGATTTTATTTTACTTCACATGATCATACCTCTCAACCTCTTAGGGCAAGAAATCTAAATAAGCCTAAAATAACGGGGGCACAAAGGCCCAAAAATAGGGACAGATTTTAATTATTTCTCTCATAAACTTAGAAAGTTGCTAGAATAATAGGATTTGTGTTAGCATGTATTTTCTAGAGGAATATTTAATGACTTCAGTACTCACTGATTTGTCAGAAAATCACAAATTTTATGAGGAACAAACCAAACATATGAGGCAAAAATCTGAACATTCTGTGAAAATGTACACAGTTTAGAGGCATGCCCATGATCCTTATGGGCTATGCTTCTGATCTGCCATGTCTGCTTTGGTTTTGAACTTGGCCTGTTCAGGCATCACCAATGGGGGATGTTCTCCTAGATATTTCTACTTTTTCAATAAATCCTGCTACACTCTTACTTTTTCTGACCTATTGTGCAGATCCTGTTTAATGTTTAACAGCAATTTTCCTATGGCACCTTGCTGTCATGCGTGGAACAGACAGAATTCAGTTATCTCCACTTCACCACTATACTGGAAGTCGTCATTATTTTTATTTTGTTGGCAAATTATTAGAACAGTTTTCATGGGGACGTTGAACTAAAATGTTGGTTGAAGTAGAAAATGCAGCTTATCTAGAAGCTAGAAAAATTGGACTAGGTAGGCTAAGCGGTCATCTGTTGTCAGAATCTGTTTCTTGACTGAACAAGCCTAAGATTTTATTTCACCAAATAATGTGAACAGCATCTACAAGAATAAAGTTGCATTTAAAAATTCATAGAGAAAGAGCAGTCACTTTTTTTTTTAAATCTGGCAGTAGAAATGGAAAGAGGTACATGAATGACAGGGCTCATATATTTAGCAAATCACTGATTAGAATTTCTGCCCCCCATACCTCTCAATTTCTTCTCACAAGAATCCTGGATAAAGCCAAAATACTGGAGGACAAAGGCTGAAAATCAGAGATAGATTTTAAATATTGGGTTTATAAACTTAGGAACTTTCAAGAATAACACATTTTTATTAGCATATATTTTCTAATGGATATGAAGTCTGAAACTCAAGCATCTGTCACTATATAGTGAATTCAGTCTTCAATGATTTGCATGAAAAACACAACTTTTATGACATAACAGACCAAAAATGTGAGGCAAAAATTTGGATATACTGTGGAATTCTGGACAGCTGAGTTTTACTTCCACCCATTTACATCTGTGGGTAATATAATGCATTTATATCTGTGGATAATATATTTAGTGCATTCAGGAATTAGATCCTCTGCTGCCTCCTATTCATGCTTGTGATAATATATTTGGTACAGTAAGCAATAAGAATCTTAGCTGCCATGTATTCACATCTGTTGATAATATATGTAGTACATTCATCAGTTACAATTGCAGATACCATGTATTCTGTTCAATTCTGACTGAAATAATGAAGAGGCTTAGGCTTTATACTGTGGATAATATAGTTAGTAATCACCAATTAGAATCTCTGCCAGCCATTCACATCTATGCTCAGCCAGACTAGAGTGTGAACTCAATAAATAACTTATAATGAATGCTTAATAATAATAAGGCCTCTATTACCAGTCCATTTCTTTACAAAACCACTGTTACTTAGGACTAGCACTTTGAGGGAGAAGAAGTTATGGAGTGGATCAAGTTTTAGATAACACAAAACTATCAGGATTCCACAGATGTTTAGATGAAGGGTTAATAATTAAACGTCTTTAACAGTTTAATAACAATTTAGTAACATGAGTTTTGCACAAAATGGCATAAGCAAGCATCCAGTGTTATCATAGCTAAACCATTACTAAGTAGATAAACTCAGAGAGTGCTAGTTCATTTCTGTTTGAAGTAGTACATTTTGTATTCTTGTACTGTTTCTTCAGGAAATGAATCCGTAGTAAGCACTTTATTGGATCTGCTGACCATGTTCTATGCTGGAGCAATTCAATTCTGCCTGAAATAATGAAGAGGCTTAGGCTTTATACTGCATAACTTGCCAGTGTTAATTATATTACTTTCCACTGCCAAGACCCAACAGAAGAGTTAAGATATGTGTGAGAACAGAAAAATTTCAAGAGTACTACTTTTTGGCCCTTCTGTTAATCATGTACAGAACTTCAGAAAGTTAAAATGAAGCTGCAATTCAAATTCAGTAATAGAAAGCATAATCTAAGAGATGTAGCAAACAAAAGTTATGTACTTATCATAATGCCATATCCATGTTGTCTTCTTGCAATCATTTCAACCTGTGGATTATCAGATGAGATCTGAAGCGTAGACTTCAGAATCTTGGCAAGGAAGCTCAAACTCCCACAATTCCATGTGCTGCTAAGTCTCCTCAAACAAAGTTTGTCCCCCCCCACCATCAGATCTATGGTAAATAATTCACTTACAAAAAACTGAAGCCAAGACAAGAAAGGTCCATAACAAAACACTTTGGATCCGCATGCAAGATCCACCACAAGCCACAAAAATTATCATTGACAGTTTGGAAGGGGATTGGGGGGTGGGGGTCAGAAAGATGGAAGAAGACAAAACAGATCTTAACTTTCACATCTCATTTAGTCCTTTCTCTCCCCATCCAAACTAACTGGGAGGTTTCAGGAGAAAATATTCAACAAAATACTGGAGCCAAAAGAAGCCCTAGATCTGGACTGAATGTCAAATTTATAATGGGAAACAAAGGTATAAGGATTCAACCAGGTAGTAGTTGTACAAATATCACCTAAGGAATTGTGATCAAAAAAGGCTGTCAAAGTTGACACTGCCTTACACAAACAGTCACAAAAACAAAACTGTTCAAAACACTATAAATAAAAAAAAACAGCTTCGGAGCAAGACCATTCACCTTTTTTACTTTTTATTATAGTACCTCGACCTTTCTCCTTCTAGGAATAACTTACAAGTGCAAAGTGGTCCAATTTATATATCAAGTGCTCACCAATCAACCAGTTAAATACCAAAAGCAATTACCAACATTTCATATAAAACAAATGCAATAAATATATTTTTCCTATTTTCAAATGAATATTTTACAACAGTTACAAAATTACAAAATACCATTATATTAAAATAGTTATAAAGTGAAGTTTGCATCTAAATTCAACCCCTTAAAGGTACAGGGTTTTATAGTTCAAAATAATTATGCATTCTAATTTATTTAACTCTTCTTTAAAACTCCCACCTCTAGTTGAATGTCGGCAGGCTAAAACACTGAAAGTTAAACTATCATACAACCGATGTGCTGTAAAAAGTGCCAGAATAAAAAGTAAAAAAGTTGAACAGCCTTTTATTTGAAAGTTGACACTGCCCTCATAGAATGGGTTTTTGGTTTGGCAGGTAGGGATAAACCCTTAGTACTATAAACAAAGGAAATGCAACCAGAAAGCAATCTGGACAAAGTGGCCTTAGGTAATGTTTTCCCAAGCTTAGCTCTAGAAAAGGACACAAAAAGCTGGTCTGATTTTCTGAAACATTTGGTCCTCTCCAAGAAGAATCTCAGTTGTCGATGAAGGTCCATCCAGTGAATGTATTCACCCTTATTGCTGAAATTAGGAAAGAGTACTGACAACTAAATATATTGGTTCAGATTTTACTCAGAGGTTACCCTAGGCAGAAAAGAAGTATTAGTCCGGAGTGATAGTGTGTCTTTGTGAAAAGTAAGGTAAGGAGGATTACAAAAACAATGCATAAAGTTCAGACCCATTTGCCGGAAGTTGCTTCAATCATGAAAAGAGTCTTCCATGATAGAAACTTTAGGTCAGCAGTACCACCGGGCTCAAAGGGCATCTTGGTTAAAGCTTGTAGAAAGAAGTCTAATCCCAAGGAGAGACTGGCTCCATCAATGGAGATCTAAGAAGGAAGGCACCTTTCAAAAACGCTTTGGATAATTTTACAGAAGTAATGAGCAAATGGTCCAGGCACATATGGAAATTAAAAATAGCCACCAGTTTATTCTTAGTAGTAGAGTAGCTAAGCAGACTGCAAAAGACCAGCTAAAAATCCAAAATAGCATCTAATAAGTTGAAAAGGGATCCAGACCCTTTGATGTGGCCCAAACAGTGAATATTTCCACTTAGTACCTTAAACTTTTCTGGTGGAGTGGAAGGCTTTTGAGATTAATAAATGGTATGTCCAACTAGAATGATTAAGATCTGGAATGTTTTGTTTAACAGTATTTTAAAATGAGGGAAAGCACCAACATGCTAGAAGAAAACTGTGGTGTCTCTAATACATAAACATGGTAAAAATCCATCAGATTCATCTTCATATAGGCCCATTTTGATTCTAAATCATGATTATAAAGTGTTTATGTCAGTAATGGCTAAAGGAATGGCAAAGGTGTTACCAAAATTGACAGATATGGCTCAGTATGGTTTTGTTAAGGAAAGGCAAATATTTGACAACATTAATAGCACAATGATGATCCAGAAGGATGCAGAATGTAATAAAATACCACTATTGTTGGTGGGTCTTGATGCAGAGAACAGTAGCTGGGATTTTAAGAGTAGATGGAGCAATGGAAGTATTTGCATTCCCCTAACACTATAATAAGGTTAATTAGGATGATATATGAGGGACTGGAGGTTAAAATGAAAGTAAAGGGGGGGGGGGTTCTCTCTGAGAAACTCTGTCTGAATAGAGGAAAGAGGTGGGGGTGCCCTCTTTCCCCTTTCTTATTTGTGCTATATTTAGAACCATTCGCAAAGAAAATAAGGGACTCAGAAATTCAAAGATATAATTGGTATGGTAATCAAGAAAAGTTGGCTTTATTTGCAGATGATATTATTTTGTACCTGATAATACCAGAAAATGACATCTCAGTGTTGTGGACCATTCTGAGACAGTATCAAGTCTTTTTTGGATATAAAATTAATGAAGATAAAACAAAGGCTATAGCTGTAAACTATATACCACATACGCATTGGTTCAGCAATACTCATATTTATGGGGGCATGATAAAAGTAGGTCCTTAGGAGTATGGGTTAAAAAGGATTCTGTTATGGCAGCTAAGGATATATGGGAAGAGACTAAATAAAAGATAATACATAAAATTAGAAAAGGAAGCTCTTGTCTGTGCATATGGCTAGCAAGATGCAAGCAGTGGAAATGTTTTAGTCCCTTTAGTTTACACACGTCAGGCATATTTTTATCAACCAGAAGAGAAGGTGTGGATAGCAAGATTTGAAGGATTTTATCTGGGAGGAGATGAGGGCAAGAGTCAAGTAGATAAGTTGATCCTTCCAATAGAACAAGGTGGTTTAGAATTACCTTATTTAAAGGGATATTTTAGAGCTACACAGTTAAGAATATTATACATATCACCAGTAGACAGTCATAATTCAAATTGGAAAGGGATGATGATGAAACAGGGGAAAGCTCAAGAAATAAGGAGAGAGTGGGATTTTGGATGCAGATCCTTAAGGAGAAGAAAAATAGCCACACAGAATATTATATTCATAAAATAGCAGAAATTATTCTAAGAACTAAGCCAACACAGGAATGGAGAAATGAGATTCTGCTGACAGGGATGACTACAATGCAGGGTACAGAGAATAGGCAATAGTGAGTTGGAATTTACAAGAGAAAACTGGTGAAGGAACCAATGTATTGGAAGCAAGTAATTAGAGAAAGGTAATAGAATGGGAAGAGGCCAAGAATACATTTGGACTACAAGCCAGAGACTGCACTATCAAGGACTGATACCAGAGTATAGGCAAACAGAAGAGAACAGAGAAATCCTAAGTGAAAGATCAGCACTGGTAGAGTACTTATTTGAATCCAGAACAGAACCTGCTGTTAAAAAAGGATAATGAGTGTGGCATATAAAATATTGCATGATAGCTATAGGAATCAGAGGAGGTTAGAATAGATTGGGAAGAGAGACTGAATAAGCAATTCACAGAGACAATGGGAGGATATATGTATGTCTCCCAAATATGCAACAACATCTAGAATATTTAGGATTTTTGCTTGGAAGTGTTTGCCTTTTTATTTTTTTACCCAAAGTAGACTCCAAGGAATTTTTTCTCAGGTAGATTACAAATGTTAGAGGTGTGTTGGGGAAGAAAGAGGCAATTGGAAATATTTTGGGGGAGTTTAATGAGTTGGCATGCTTTAAAATTCCCTACAGACTACTTTGCAGAAATACTGGGTGAGCAAATTGGTGCAACTAAGGAAATTATATTTTTTAGTTGTAATACAGGATCTAAAATGCCTAAAAGCCTTGCTAAGTTTAATTCTGGTGGCTGCCAAAAAAGTAATTACTAGAAAATGGAAACCAAAGTCTAAGCCAGCCGTATCTAAAGTAGTGAATATAGTAACAGAAATAAAAGAACTGCAAGTGGGATCTTTAGAAAAGGGTAAGAGGAAATTACATAGAAAAAATGGGAATTGTGGGAACAATACATGCAGAATAATATTTTGGAGGAGAAATGAGGTTTAAGGGAAAGCAGGGATTGAGTGAGCTATGTAATGGTGTATTGGCAATGACTATACAGAATATCATATGGGAGGTATGATGTTTGTAACCGATAATATGTCAATATGCTTTCTTTTCATTTATATAAATATATGCTTTCCTGTGTCATAAGTGATAATTCAGTAAAGATGATTAACAAAAAAGAAAGGATATGTATAACTCTATCAGACAGTTTGAAACGTGTGGTCACCAATAGAAGTGGAGAAACCAAGCGGTTAACCTGAAACATTTAGGTTTGGGAGTGGCTGCTCAGAAGGGTGGAAAATCAAATCTGGAATGGGATCCAGAATTCACGGTGGGTGCACTAGATGAGGCCACAAAAAGGGGAACCAGACTTGTCTAGGTCAGAAGGGGTTATGAAAATTGCAGTTGCATTGCAAAGAGCTGCTTTCTGCAAATACTTTATTGTAAATGTTGTTGATAGATAAGCATATATAAGAGACCCATGGGCCAAACATGGAGTACAGCATCCCTCGGTGTCTGTCCCTTGGAAGGGATCAGGGCAAAGAAGCTGCTGCATTTCACATTGAAATGGTCACAAACAGGATGCAGAATGTCTGGCCACAGTAACTGAAATTCTGTGCAGCCACTGACAGGTTGAGTGACCACTCATGATGCATCAGAATACTCTTGCTCAGTTTGTCGACAAGAATGTTGTATTTCCCCAGAATGTGCATTGATAGAAGAAATCTTTATGAGGAAATCACCCACTGCAACACCCTAATGGCTTGTTGACATGAGGGGGGGGGGTAGTATCAGGTTCTCCCTTGTTTGTTGATGTACTAGACCACCACCATGTTGTTGGTGTGGACTAAGGTCTCACCTTTGGTAAGGCAATCATGGAAAGTCTGCAGTGCCAGAAAGACCACTTTCATCTCCAAGACATTGATGTAGATGGGCCTCTGACTGGGAACAGGCACCTTGGATGACCTTCTCTTTGTAATGCCCCCCCCCACACACACACACACAGGAGGGAGGCATTCGTGGTCACAGTGGCCATGGGCTGGGAAGAAAAAATTACATCTTAAGGAGTGATGGTCTGTAGTCAGCCCGCAAGAAATGTGACAGTGACACACCTTTTTGAAACAAATGGTTAGACTCATCGGGTGAGTTGTGATACACCACTAGACTGAAAGAGTTCTCTGAAGGACCTTCATGAAAACCCTGGCTAAGAGAACAAGTATAATTGTAGTGGCCACCAGGCGGAAAAGGCAGACAACCAAAAAAGCTATTGGCCTCTGAATCTGAGGAATCTGGTTGGCCTGAAGATGTAGGGATAACAACCTTAAATGAGCTTTGCAATCTGACTAGTCATGTCCAAATGGCAGCCTTCAAGCTCCACAGCTTGAGCAGGTTCCATGTTATATTTTTCAAAATTCACTGTAATACCCAAGGAAAGGCATAGATAGAGCAGAGTCTTTTACCTGGACCAACAATGCCCTTGAAGTTGCCATGAGGAGCCAGTCATCCAGGTATGGAAAGACTCAGAATCCCTGCAGCCTTAACCAAGCTGCTATCAATGCCATGCATTTGGTGAACACCAGGAGAGCTGTTCTGAGGCCAAAGGGCAGTGCTCAAAACTGATAGTGACTGTCTCCCAGCCAGAAATGCACAACCCCCCTGAAATGTCTTGCTATTTTTATGTGGTAGTAAGTATCCTTGAGGTCTTTTCTTAACAGAGTTAGAATGGACTGCACCATTGGCAGGAACACATTTAAGTTGCTTAGGACCAAAATGGGCTTGAGATCCTTGTTTTTCTTGGCACCAAAAAGAATCTTGAGTAGACCCTAGATTCTCTCTGTTAGGGTGCGACCTCCTAGAGGACTAGCTTGTCAGCAGCTTTTAAATCTGTGCTGCCATATCTCTTCACTGATGGGGTGGCATGTCTGGAAGGGTTCTTTGTCAAAGAAACCGGATTAAACTGAAAATGAATAGTGTAGCCCCTGAAAACAACTCTAAACACCCAGACATCTGATGTGATGGCCTCCAAAGCTTGGTGGTGGAGAGCCATGCAACCATCCCTCTCGACTGCCTTCAGAGTGCAGCAGTTGGGCAAATTTTCAGGAGTGCTGGAAGGGCTTGCTGAAGAAAGTTCCCCTGAAGTCCTGATTTTGTTAACTGCCCCTGCCCCTAGGGAGGTGTCCATGGTAAGGCGGGCACTATTACCTGGACTGTTGTGAAGAATCTAGTAAAAAACCCACAAATGTCACTTAAATAACTGAAATACCATCCTTGTAGAAAATGCACTCAGGAAGTAAAAATAAAAATCCAGTAATTTATTAGTATTAAGCACTTTCATCTACTGTAAGAGACTTCATCAGAATACAACTTCCTACTAAAAATGAACCATTTAAATACTTTCAATTAATTACATCATAATTGAACCCCATTAATTCCAAAAAAGTTTTATACATAACATTAAAGAAACCATGTCATAAAAATGTTGAATACATTCAAAAACCCTACTAAAATTCACATATAATATCTGCTTACTAATAGTAATGTAAAACCCAAATTCACATACATAAATATATCATGTTTAAAATTATACACACACACACACACACATATATATATATATGTATAGATATATATATATATATATATATATATATATATATATATATATATATTACAAAAATCTATTAGCCCTTTCCAACAACATGGGAGCAATAGAAACAGTCTCATTCAGACCGGGTGGAAACATTGCAGCTAACTTAAGCTGCCACTGAGTTTTTCTTTTCTTTAATAAGTTCTTCCAATCTCCACCCCTAGGGTTAATTTTGACAATGTCCAATATTCCAAACACAAAATTCACAAACCCTGTACAAGTGAGGGAATGCTTGTACAAAGCACTGGATAATTTATAATTTTTTATATCATTGTTGTGTTCATACACTCTGTTTTTTAACATACTTTCTGTGTTTCTCACATAATAGTGAGTACATGACACACATACTGCCAAATAAACTAACCCAGTGGTATTAAAATTTCCCTTCTTGAATATAATTTTACTTTTCAAGTTATTGTTCAAAACCAAACTAACCTGCTTGTTAATGTATGGGCATTGTGCACACATCCCACATGGTCTATGCCTAAACCCACCACTTCAGTCCTATCTATTTTCATTTCAGAAAGTGTTTCCAGGTTTAGACCCATCCTGTTAATAAACATTGGTTTCTCTCCCACTTTTTTGAAAATGTCCCTGTTTGTTCTAAAAATATTCCAGTTAGATTCCATCACTTTTTTATACTATTGGTATTCCAATTGTATTGCAATACACAAGTTTTTTCAAACGTTTTAGTCTGAAGACCATCCCTGTAATGGTTCACACTTGTAGTGAAACCCATCCCCAGGAGTGGTTTATAAAAAACACCCCATTTCACGTGTAATTCATTCAAAATCTCTTCTACTAAATATTTGGGGTATCCCTATCTTGGAACATACTAGAAACATTTCTAGTTCAGGGCCCAAGTCCTCCAAATGCAAGGTCATATGGGTCACCCTGATGGCCTGACCCTTAACAATACTTCTCTTTTGTCCCATGGGGTGGTTGCTTTGAAAATGCAAATATGCATTGCAAAAAGTGTCCTTTCCATATATTTTAGACCTAAAAGCATCAGTTCCTTTCAAAATATAAGTATCCATGTAATTTATACCTTTGGTATCATACTGATATGTAAAATCCAAAAAATCCGTGCTGGAATTCAAATACTGAATAAACCTAGGAATTTCAGACTCACTACCCTCCCAGAAGATAAAATGCCATCCAAATAACGTACATACAACTTGACACTACCCCAAAAAGGACAATTAAATGCATACTGATTCTCCCAACCCAGAAGGACCAAGTTGGCATACACAGGCGAACACACTGCCCCCATGGCTACACTCCTGATCTGTTGATATTACTCTCCCTCAAACCTTAAAAAATTATTGTCTGAGACAATGCTCATCGACTCACAGATCAGTGTAGCCATGCCATGTTCCAGTTCAGATTCCTGAAATAACACTTGTTCAAACAACATGAGACCCTCTCCCTTGGGAACACTGGTGATCAAATCTTTGACATCTGTTGTTAAAAAGATAATGTTCTGTGTCCATAACTCTTTTTTTATTAAACCCAAAAATTCCCAAGAATCCTTTACTAAGTGAGAGGTCTTATCAACCACATGCTGTACACAGGAATCTATTAACACAGCCAATGGATGAATTTTGGAGCCCCTGGCTGCCACAATAGGTCTAAATGGTGGTTTGAAAACATTTTTTTGAATCTTGGGTATACCAAAAAAAAAACAGTATCACAGGGTCCCTTCTATACAAAACGTCATATAACTCAACATCATTTCTTCCATCCAGCAGATATTCCTCAAGATATGAATCAATCCTAGAATAGGAAATATTAATTTGATTTCTAGAAACACCCAAATAGGTAGTCTCATCAAAAAGTAAATTGTGTATCTCATTCAAATAATCTAAACTTTTGTATAGCATTGCCCCTCCCCCTTTGTCTGGAACCATGACACAAATCTGTTTGTCTTTCCTTAAATCCAGCAAGAGGTTGTATTCTCCCTCTGTTAAGTTACCCTGTCTCCTGTTGTAACCCTGAGCCATGCCATAAATATCTTCCAGAACAAGCTTTTCATATGTTTCTACTAAGGGGTGCAGGGGTGGATTATAGGTACCTCTTTTTTAGGTAAAGAAATAGGTTTATTAGAACTCACTATAGCATTGTCGCCTCACAGCAAGAGGTTCTTCTGATCGATTCTCGGCTGAAGCACCTTCTGTGTGGAGTCTGCATGTCCTCCCCGCGGTCGAGTTGTGCTCAAAAGACATGCGTAAATGGGCATGCCTTCGTTGAAGGTTGGGCGTCGAGCTGGCACCTCGGCACCGTAAAAATCTACTGCCAATCATTAGCGGACCGGAGTTCCGCTGTGGCGACCCCTAACCGGGAAAAGCCGAAAGAAGAAGAAGAAGAACTCACTATATTTTAATTTTCCTTATTATCCAACATGATTCTGAAATTTAATTTCCTGGTATGCATCTTCAGTGCAAGAATATTTTCCACTAATTCACCCTTGGAAGAGGGAATAAACTTAATTCCCTTGGAAAATAAGAAGAAATAATCATCAGTAATATCTCTCTCTGTGAAATTATATATAGTGAACCCATCCTTTGTTTTCACAATGTCCTGTCTTGTGTATGCTAATTCCTGTATCTGTTCCCATTGGGGTATGCATTCCTCCTCGATGGGTAATAACTCTTGCTGTATTTCCCCTTCTCTGTGTAATGCTGTGCTAGTCTCTCCGAGCGTCTGACTACTGGAAAATCCTGTTCCCCCTCTCCCATTTCTCCACCCAGGTTCCAAGTCTCACCTCTTCTAACCACTTCAATATAACTATTAGAATTTCTAACTTCTTCCCCATAAGGAGCATAACGTTTGCTGTTAACTAATTGTTTAATAGGATAGACCTGTTTGTTTAAATAATTTTTCTTATCCCTATCCAGCTTGCGTTTTTTTCTTTTGAAAAATATTATAACATTTCCTTTCCACCTTATCAAGCACTTTGAAATAAATTGCATTGTACTGAAAAAACAACAAATCTGTTTTAATTTTGTTATCTAATACATCTACCTCTTTTGCTATCACATCTTTTTGCTTTTCATAGTAGAACACTGTTTTTCTAAGCAAATTCAACCGTATTTCATCAAAAAACTGCACAAAATCATCAACAATTTCTTCATTGTATGTTATACCTAAGGGGAATTTATATAGTCTTAACCCTTGTGGTATAATTGAGGTTCAATTATGATGTCATTAATTGAAAGTATTTAAATGGTTCATTTTTAGTAGGAAGTTGTATTCTGATGAAGTCTCTTACAGGAGATGAAAGCGCTTAATACTAATAAATTACTGGATTTTTATTTTTACTTCCTGAGTGCATTTTCTACAAGGATGGTATTTCAGCTTTTTTAGTGACATTTGTTGTAAACAATTTCAGAAGAACAGCCATTTACCCCCATCTGACTCTGAGAAAAGGTCCTCAAAGATGTGGAAATGTAAATTTCCACATTAGATAACATCTTGCCATTCTGTTCGCTCCTTATCAGCGTGTCCTTAACTTTGGAGCCAAAGAAAGTGGACTTATCAAAGGGAGCATTAAGGAAGGATGCCTTGAAGCACTCTGCAGAATTACACAGGTGCATCCAGGTGTGTCAGTGAACTGCAATGCTGGTGCCCGACACCCTAGCCATACCATCTGCTGTAACTGGAAATGAGACGCATGGATAAATTGGATATGGATACCTTGATGACAGACCAAGTCTCCAGGGACTTATGAGACTTAGCTGTCGGTTGGAATGCTACTGAAGAGCTTTGTTGAAGAAATCCCTCTGAAGTCTAGTCAGGTGTACCATATAATTCAGTGCATGGAGAGTGAAAGTGGCTGAAGCACATGTGCACTTCCCAAATCTGTACAATGCTCATGACTCTCTGTTTGCAGGATGGACCGATGCACTCTCTACAGAGAGTTCTTTCTTAGTGGCTACAGCAACAACATCAGCATCAACTGCAGTAACCTTGCTCCAGTAAGACCCTATCCCTGGACAGAACCAAGATTTTGTTATGTTTGTGCACTATCAGCTCCATCACATCAGGCTCTCTCCCTGCCATCCTGGACACAAGATTGACAAGAATGATAGGACAGGGTTACCCCCCCAGACCTGGATATGACTGCTCCAAAGGCCTTGAAACAAAATGACTCCTCAGGGAAAAGGATTTCAGTGGTCCAACCCACAGTTGTCTCATCAATTCAAGTAGGTCACAGTAAGAGGTGCCTTCACGGGTGAGGCATTTCTGGGATACTTCTCCCTCATTGAAGTCAGAATCCACTGTTAAAGGCTCCTTGTGGTATTCCAGGTGGAAAGATAGAGAAGCATTAGGAAGTCCCTGAGCCTGGGGCAGTTAAAGACCTTTTGGTGTTGGCTGTCCCTTAACAAGATGATGTGAAACCAGAGACCCAAGGAGATGAGAAGACTGGGATGGGATGAGTCCAACTCAGATTGTGATGATCCCAACTTGGAATGAGACAAAATCTGTTCCACAGCATTGAATGTGGACTCCAGATGATGGGGGAATAACAGGCTTCAATCAGGAAATCTATTAGAGGTGCCTACCTCTGATACCAATCCAACTGGGTCCAAAGCAGAGACTGGCACAGAGCTATTCAGGACTGAAGTACCCAGGGGCATACCTCTCAAACTCTTAAAGCAAGAAATATGGACAAAGCCATAAATAAAAATGGGACAAAGGCCCAAAAATAGGGACACATTTTAAATATTGCTCTTACAGACTTAGAAAATTGATAGAATAACAGGCTTTGCATTAGCATGAATTTTTTGAAGGGTATGAAGTTTGAAACTCATTATTTTCTAACTTCAGGCTTTAATGATTTGCCAATAATTTGCCAGAAAAAACACAATTTTATGAAAAATGGACCCAAAATTCGAGGCAAAAATCTGGACATTCTGCAAAAATCTGTACAGTTGAGAGGTATGCCCATGAAACTCTCAGCGCTGACTCTGACCCCAGGCCTTTTGCCCCAACCCTTAGACTTCAAGATACAGACAGCTCCAATGGATCTGAAGTCGAGTACATCAAGTTTGGGGGTGGTGCTAAAGGTGGCCAGACTGCTAGCAGCAATAAGGGAATAACACGGGGGGAGTCAGATCCACGGTCACTGGTGCTAAAAGTGCAGATCGGAGAATGAGCGACTAAATATGGAGTGAAGGGCGAACTCTGTAGCCCTCAGAGCCAAGGGAAGGGAATGATCCTAGGTCAGTCTGGGCCTTTAAGAAAGTTTGCATCATGTTATCCAAATCAGATTCTTTAAGGCTCCATGTGGATCTCGCAGACCTAGAAGAAGAGTTGGAGGAGAGCTTAGTGTGTCAGCGCAGAGGTTTATATGACTCTTAAATCCTGAAAGGGGAAGACCAGATCGGTGTGGGGGGGGAGGTGAATGTTCTGGTGAGAACTCCAAATCAGGAGTAAAGGCTAAGAAGGGAGACTGTAACCAACCAGACTCAGGTCCTATGGACAAAATAGGACTTGGAATCTCAAATGGTGGAGACTGAAGTGGCTCCAACACTGGAACCTGCAAGACTGGTACCAGGGAGGTACCACAGAGGGAACCAATGAGGTACAGGGCCTTAGGGGCCTTCTGCGCAGTTTCATCTTCAGCCAAAAAAAATCAGCAGGTCATTTCTTGACCACTCTGTCCTTCTCTTTCCTTTTTCCTTCTGTCTCTCTTTCTTTCCTTGTCTTTCTTTTCTCTGTCCTTATCCTTATCTCTTCTCTTATTTAACAGTTTTCTTGAAAGGAGAGGGCAAACCAGAGGACTAGGAAGAAGTTAAGAAGAGTTTGGAAGCAGTCAGTATAAAATCAACTTGGCGCAAGGCTCTCCCAATGGTCTGGCCCCAAAAGAGGCACAGGCCTGACAGTGGATATCCAAACAGGTAACTCCTAAACAATAGACATAACAATCATGGGAGTCCCGAGTGGGTAGCTTATGACCACACCTTAGGCATTTATGAAACCCGAAGTCTTATTTGTCATAGCAAACAAGAAAAACACAGCATACTAAAGAAAAAGCACACAGAGTAATAATGCAAACTGCTATATAAAACTGACAAAACTGTACATGCTAACATAGCCAAAGAA
>NC_056725.1:1536004415-1536084415 GCF_019279795.1 Protopterus annectens | reverse complement strand
ATAATACTAACTTGAAGTTTATTTTGAAAATAGACGTAAAATATTATTTTATTGTAAGGCTGTGTTTAAATGTTAAGATATTCTAACTGTATTCTTTATTAAACATGTGGAAGTCATGTAGACTTATCTCTGGTTATGGTGTGTTTAAAGCTGCTGGTTCTACACATTGTTATTAAATGATATTAAGCTACTTTAAATTTGATTGCATATAATTAGCCCGTTACTGTGTATTGCACCTGTATTTAGAGTATAGATATTTGTTTTCTTTTCTCAGTTTATTGTGAAAGGGTGATGATAGAACATGCGTCCAAGTGGCCTTAGCTATCCATCTTACCAACCTGCTAAGTAAATGAAACAAAATCAGTGTTGCACAGTTTCTAAGGAGCAGAGGGAAGAGGGAGGTATTTGTGCTACATGTAAGAGGAATGATAAAGGCATCATTCAGACTGTTTATATAGCAATAACCCATGCCTAGGTGTGGGTAATGCGGGATGCGTAAATCCCGCATTACCCACACCCAGAAGTGGGTTATTGCTATTATACTATGACATTATTTAAGAAAAGAAATAATTACTTTTCTTAAATAATGGCATTGTATAATGCCTCTTTGCTGCCCTTCCGCAGCTGTCTGGTATCCGCGGCAGTTCTGATGTACTGCGCATGCCCACGCAGTACATCAGAGCTGTGGCCAAAAGCAACGGAGAAAGTAAGATCTCCGTTGCTTTTTACTGTTTCGCTATGTTAAATGGGTTTAACATAGCGAGACAGCTTTAAAATAAGCAATGGAGATCTCTGTTGCTTATTTTAAAGCTGTCTCGCTATGCTAAACCCATTTAACATAGCAAATTTAAAAAAAAGCAACGGAGAAAGCAATATCTCCATTGCTTTTTACACACTGTGTCGCTATGTTAAAGGAGTTTAACATAGTGAGACAGCTTTAAAAAAAGCAACGGAGATCTCCCTTGCTTTTTTTAAACCTGTGTCGCTATGTTAAACTCTTTTAACATAGCGAGACAGTGTTTAAAAAGAGACTTATACTAATGGAAAAAGTCCGGGCAACCAGACCTTTTTCCATTAGTATAAGTCGATTTACAACGTGCACGTTTTGGAATATTAATGGGGGGTCATGGTATAATGTTCCTTTTGGAACACGGAACTGCTTTACGTTAGGTCCTGAATTCTGAAATTACCAGGCGAAAAGACAAGAGCATCTGGTGCTATCATAACTCACATTTGCAACATCTTTCTATATTAAAATCATGAAAAATACAATTTTAAAGTAAAAATAAACATATTTTCATAATGCTTTAGGCATAATTAAAGCATTAATACAATTAATGTACAAATGAAACTATTACCCCAAATTTAAAAAATATGAACCTGGAAGTGACACTTCATTCTACTTTTATCATATGTTACTTCTTTGTTTCTCAGATAGTAATAGTTTCTGGATAGACAATCCATGATCTTACTGTATAAGGTAGCCATTGACATCAGGTGCTCAGAGCTTCCCTTCTCACAGCAGCAGATATCAGCACTTACCCAGGATTTTTAGTCCTTTGACTAGAGATTGTGGTAAGGAGCACATAATCTGATCTTCAGGAAGTTTTCTCTTCCTGGTTCAAATATACTATCAGCAGTTTTTAAACAACACTCTGTGATCACACAAACAATCCTTGTATTTATTTGTGTACACTGCTTGGGAGTGAGAGAGTTTGATAATGCTGCTCCTGGCAACAGACTAAAGACCATTGACAAACATCTGAGATGTTCAGAATCTCAAACTAGTTATTTTGAAGGTTAGATGGGGAGGCAGACTGTAAATGAAAACAAAGAACAAAATTACTTAATAATCATTGGTATGACCTCTCAGAAGGGACAGCACCCGTGTGAGAGAAAAGTATAAAATCTTTGCTTATACACAAATGTTTGAAGTGTGCATTGGAAGAGCTGAGTTGGGATGTGTGTGGATCTGTAATAAACCAATTATACATTGATTGGCTTAATACAGTAAAGTGCATTTCTTTGCTCTTCACTTGAAGAGCTGAAGGGCTGGGGTGCTGGTTGAGCCTGCTATGCTTCTGTTTATGTATATCAGACAAATAAGTTGAAATTCAATGTTATGATCATAATTCTTTCAGCTTATCACAATCAAATATTATAGGATCATACAGAGAGAAAACAGTCATATCTGGAAGGTGGGATAGACGAAGTGTGAAAGCAAGAGGCATAATTACTAGATCATATTTAAATGCCCATTAGTATGATTTGTCATCGAGGGGCAGTACAGGTATCTGAGAGCAACAAGCACAATCACATTACCATGGCCATTTTTCTTTACCCAGATCACAATCAAACATCAGAGGTGTACCACCTAGAAAGTGGCTAGTTTGGGAAGTAGGGAGAATTGCTGTATTATTTATAAACTGACTCATCAGTTTCTCTTGCCAGGGACAGTGCTTGTGTGTGTGTGTGTGAATGTGTGTGTGTGTGTGTGTGTGAGAAAGATAGACATTGTGTGTGTATTTGGTCACATCCATCAATTTCTTTACTTTCATGCTGTCGGAGCTTGTGTCCCTGTATTGTGTAAGAAATCTTGATAAGTTTTGATTCCACTGTAATCAGCTGTAGTCTACTGGCTGGTTCAGCCTAATGGTTGTTAATGAAACTCTAGCAAGAGGACTGCTAAGTATAGTTTATATAGGTGGGTATATGTTTGCTATTCCAGTTCTCTTCTGTTTATGTTGTTGAAGATGAAATGGTCCTGATGGCACTGGTGTAAAGATCTGTGCTGTTGAACATTGCTAGCTGTATAGTTTGTACTAAGTCCTATACAGTCAACTGACTGCACAGCCTTTTTTGCTTATATATATCAGTGAGAACTCTATCTGTATGCATTTGTTCTGCTTGTATTTTTCACACTTAGGCAATTAGAAGAGGTATTTTATTTATTTATTTTTTATTTATTTTACATTTGTTAACTGGGTTAGTCTGGCTGAGCTTTTGGCTCATTTTCAGCAGAGATCCAGGGAGAAAAGTTCCTGAGGACTAGAAAAAAATGTATTAAATTTTAGTAACATAGTAGTAACAATCAGCTTTAGGATCTTACAAGCAGAGACCTGGAGAGAAAAAAAGCACCTCAGGCAATTAAATTATACAAAGTATTAACAATTGGCAGACAAGTATATGAGCTGGGCAGCCACGGTGGTGCAGCGGTTAGCGTTGTCGCCTCCCAGTAAGAGGTTCTCCGGTTTGATCCTCAGCTGGGGTGTCGTCTGTGCGGTGTCTGCATGTCCTCCCTGTGGTCGTGTGGGTTTCCTCCGGGTGCTCCGGTTTCCCCCCACATCCCAAAGACATGCTGTAGGTGGATTGGACACTCTAAATTGGCCCTAGGCGTGAGTGCGTGCGTGCCTGTGTGCACCTTCTGTGGAAGGTTTGGCGCCGGGCTGGCAACTTGACACCATAAAACTCTACTGCCAATTATGAGCGGACAGGTGATCCACTGTGGCGACCCCTAACTGGGAAAAGTCGAAAGAAGACAAGTATGTGAGTTGTTACAAACAAGGTTTTAAACAATTAGCAGAAGAAAATGTGACAAATGTTACAATATTATTTAAGCTGCTTAGACTAAAATGAGTTAGTAGTTAGGCAGATGCTTATTTAAAGTGTGTAGGATCTAGTTGTGTAGGAGTTTGGAAACAAGAAAGGAAAGTAAGAATGGCTAGTAGGAGATGTAGGGGAGGTAGAGTATAGGAGACAGACTAGACAGGTAGGTTGTTTTGAGACTGTAAGAATTAAGAGTGGTTGGAGATAGAGCAAGGGAAGAGGTAGAAGAGGCAGGGGAATAGTGTTAGAGATACATTAAGAGTGAGGTGGTGAAATAGATGAAAGGATGGTTGTTTCAGGGTGGTTGGCTACAGTGGCAAGACCACTTTTTAGGTATTTCCTTGTGGCTAATTTGAAACTTTTGCTATGCTGGAGAGATTTTATTTCCAAGGGGAGTTGGTTCCAGGATGTAGCTAGGTTATAGTTATAGAGAAGGCAGCCTATTTTTGTTTTGGGTTTGTAGATGTCTAATAATTCTTGATTTGAGCTGCATAGTGTCCTAGCAGGGGAATATTTGGATATGATAGTGGAGAGGCTGAGGCAGAAGGAGGGTAGATAGAGGATAGAGTGGATGATTTGTAGTTGGTATACTTTTAGCAGCTGAGGGAATTCTAGCCAGTCTAGTTGCTGTAGTGCTAAGCAGTGGTGTGACTTGTAGGTTTGGTTTGCTGCAAATCTGGCAATCTTATTATAGGTAGTTTCAAGCTTGGAAATAAGTATAGAATTTAGTTTTTTGAATATGTGGCAGCTGTACAGGAGTGTTGGGAGTAATAAAGCCTGGGAGAGGGTTATTCGGGCAGTGTTGGTTAAGTATTTCTAATGTACTTTTGAGTGTAGTGATGTTTTTAGGGAGGAAGAGTAGGAGCTTAGTTTTTTTTTTTTTGATTATATATTAGTTTGTTATCACTAAGCCAAGTCTCAGTGGTGTGGAAGGATGCCTGGGTAGTTGAGTGGAGGTCAGTTGGGTTGTCAGCAATGGTTATAACAATTGAGCCATCAGCATATTGCACAAGAGATGACTGGGGACAAGAGGAGTAGAGCAAGTTGGTGAAAATATTAAAGAGTAGTGGTCCAAGTATGGACCCTTTGGGGACTCCCATTTGTACAGTGAGAGGGGAGAAGAGTGCAGCGAGTCATTTAACTGATTGCTGGCAGGTAGAGAGATATCTGGAAAACCAGGAGATAGTAGGGGGAGAGAAATGTAAGTTAGTGAGTTTATCTAGAAGGAGTGGGTGAGAGACAGTGTCAAAGGTTTTAGAAAGGTCAAGGAATAGGCATGAGACAAATTTATTGTTATCACGAGTTAGGGAGACTATGCTGATGAATGATATGAGTGCAGTAGTTGTACTATGCTTGGGACAGAAACCATGCTGTGTGGGTGTGAGAAGGTTTTCCTGGTGAAGGTAATGCATTACCCGCTTGTGAATGCATTTCTCTAGGATTTTTGAGAGAGGAGAGAGAATGGCAGTAGGTTTGAAGTTGGATATGTCTGAGGAGTTGCCCCCTTTGTGAATGGGTAGAGTAAAGAAATTCTTCCATACAGTGGGGACATAGGATTCAGAAATGGATCAGTTGATTAAGATGGATACAGGATAGGCAAGAGGTTCCGAGGCAATCTGCAGGAAGTAAGATGGTAGCTTGTCAACAGATGGGGAGCAAGGTTTAAGTTTAGAGAGTAATGACTTTATATAGTTAATTGATACTGCCTTTAGAGAGAAGGAGTTAGGACGGTTTGGAAGAGGTATAGAGTTTGTGGAGGTGCTAGTGTTGTTTCTAGGGGGGAGAGAATTTATTATGGAGGTTATTGAGTTTATAAAATGATTGATGTTAAGTTGTCTATCTCGCCTTCGTTCTTGCTGGTTGGGATCGGAGCCGATCCTCGGCTCCGACTCGGCCATCTTCAGTACCACTCAGGGGAGACAATGTGCTTCCTCTTGCACTTCTTCTTCCGAGGGGGCTCCTCTGAGTGATCAGGGGAGGCCTCAGAAGACAAGGAAACACCCAATGGGGTGTCCTGGAGCATCGGTTCCCTACGCTTGGGATCTGGAGGAGGAGCAGAGGTTGGCACAGGGGACGGAGCCGGTGGGGCTGATAGTGGAGCCGACTCAGTGGCCAGCACACTCCGTATGACATCAAAGGCGTCCCTGCCATGATGCAGAGAAAGCTCCGGTTCCAAAGAAATAGGAATCCTTCTCCACACTGAGGGAGACAGCTCCGAGGCTGATGTAGGAGCCGAGCTCACCTGCGCCGAAGCTCCGAGAGGGAGAAATGGGTCGGACAAGGGTCCGATGCCACTCACCCCTCGGAGTCGACGAGGGAGCCCAAGCGCCCAGATCACTTGATGGACGACACCACTGAGGGAATCGGAGACGACATCAGATCTGAAGGAGATAGAGTTATCGGAGCCGATGGTTCCACTACTCGAACCCCAACGAACTCCGGCTCTGAACTCATTGGAGTCGGAGGAGGAACATCAAGAGAAGTGGACGGAGCCGATACCTGTTGAGGGGGGCTGGACAACAACTTGGCTAGTGTCTGTGACTTTTAGCAACCTACTGACCACTCTCTCCACATCATGATCCGACAGCCTAGAGGATCGAGAGGAGTGAGAGGATCAGTGACTATGCTTGCTCTGAAGCAAAGGAGACTGAGAAGCCGAATGCACCGATTCTAGTGAAGGGGACTTCAGCCTCTTGTGGTTCTGCAACGTCTCCAAAGCCTCTGATGGAGCCGATGGGGAGATTGTCTTGTCGGTGCCAGCCGGAACCGACGTGGAAGGTAAATCTTGAACCGAAGATGGCTCCGAACTTGGAGCTGACGGCTTAGTGGATTTAGGGGATTTCCCAGGCTGTGAGCTCTTGGCCGGTGAATCCTGGGGTTTTAAAAGACCCCTAAGAATAAGCTTATTCTTACGCTCCTGCAGGACTCTTGGACTAAAGGCATGGCAGATAGAACAAGAGTCCTGCAGGTGCACAGCGCCTAAACAATAGACGCAAGAGGTGTGCCCATCTGTCAGAGACATTTTCTGACAGCATGAGTCACACTTCTTGAACCCAGAAACCTTGGATTCCTTTGACATCCTTGAAAGTAAGGAAAAACAATTATAACAATAACAATTATAACAATAACAACCAGAAGCAAAATACAGTCTACAAAAAACACACTACTATAAAGTTTTTTTTTTTTTTTTTTTAAGAGAATAGGAAAGCCTCTAACTTAAATGGCTAGCCTATAAGAGAAAGGTAGAAGGAAAAGCCTCTAACTTAAACGGCTAACCTGACAAGAAGAGGTAGGGGGGAGGGGTGGGGAAGAACTCTCTAAGTTAAACGAGTTCTACAAGAAAAAGGAGGGATACTATAAGCTAAACAACTAACTATCACAAAACAAGACTATCGTTAACAATAAAATACTAGAAGGGTTGAATTCTAGTGAAGAAAGTTATGCAAAAAACTTTATACGAGCCTGAGCCAGAAAAATGACACCTTGCAGCTGAAGTGGCAAATGAGATCTGGGTAGCTATCACTAGGCATTATGAGATAAGGGGTAGCCTCGAGCCAGTAAACAGCTCTTGAGCTATTGAAGATGGCCGAGTCGGAGCCGGGGATTGGCTCTGATCCCAACCAGCAAGAAGGAAGGCGAGATGAAGACAACTAACATGGAATGTTACGGTAGGTACATAACTTCTTTTTAAATTTGATGGCTATGTCGTTAGGTGTTGCATTGGGACATGGGTTAGGAGAGGAAAGGTTTCCTGGATGAAAAGTCTGTTGAATAGAGCTCTAGAATTTCTTTGGGTCTGATTTAAGAGTAGAGGGAGGATTGGCATAGAAGTTTATTTTGTCATAATGGATGATTTTTTTAAATTTTATTTCTGAGTTCTTTATATTTCTGAAGAAGAGAAGGGGTCCTAGTTTTAGTCCACATTTTCCAAACCCTATCCCGGTCTTTCATGAGGGTTTTGGTAGCTTTAGTGAGCCAGGGAGCAGAATTAGATTTGATTCTAATTGTGCAAAGAGGAGCAAGGGAGTTAAGAATGTTTAGGAATGTAGTGTTGAAGGAGTGGACAGCTTCATCTAAAGGAAGAGTGGTGAGGTAAGACCAGTTAATTTTGGAGAGTTGGTGAATAAAGGAGTTAGGACAGAAATGAGAAAGTAAGTGGGTGGTAATAAATTTGTTAGGTTTGGTAAGGTGGGGAGTATGTCTGGTAACTGTTATAGGGCAGTGGTCACTGAGGGCATTTGGAAGGGTTTGTGAGTTATGATAGTTTTGAGGGTGGGAGACCAATATTCAGTCAAGAAGAAAGCTAGGTAGGTGAGATTTATTACTGTAGGTTGGGGTTGTGATTAGCTGCTCAAACCCATGTAGGTTTATACAGGAAGTAGTGTTGGGAGCTTGTATTGTAAGCCAATCAATATTTACATCTCCCAGTATAATTATTTCATTGTGGATGGTATGTGTGAGGTGAGATAGGATATTCTCAAGTATGTTAATATTATCACCAGGGGGAATATAGATTGCTGCAACAGTTATGGTGTTGAAACTGTTAAGTTTGAAGTTGGTCAGTAGGAGTTCAGCTGGTGAGAAGGAGGGTAAGTCCAGTGCGGGACTGATTTGGGAGAAACAATTGGAGTAGAGTATGGAGACTCCTCCTCCTTTTCTTTTAGATCAATCTAATCTAAGTATATTATAGCCAGGAGGGATGATTTCACTGTCCAGATGGTGTGGTTTTAACCATGTTTCAGTTAGGGTAACTATGTCAGGAGTATAGTTAGCTATCCAAGCATGGAATTCTTGAACTTTATTTACAAGGCTCCTGACATTGATAGAGCAGAATTGTACTTGTTTTTGTGGGTTGGAGGGGTTGGCAGGTTTAGATACAGGGGGTTATTGTTCAGGGTAGTGTCTGTAGGGCCTGGGTTAGGATGAATGTCACCAGATAGAAGTAGAGGTTTGTAATGCGGTTTTAATTTGAGTAAGTAGACTTTGTTTTTTTGTTTTAAAGGGAAGGGGGGAGATATTTTTATTTTAGGAATGGGAGTGGTGGGGGGAAGGATGGAGGGACAAATTAGTAGCTAGGGTTGTGGTGTAGTACTTGAGTTAAGAGTGGTGTTTGAGGGGTGGAAATAGGGAGTAGGTAACTGTGAGTGATAGGAGGTGCGGTGATAATAAGGAGTAGAGAAGGTAAGAGTATAGTTTGAGTTGTAAGAGACATTTCACTTTATGGGATGTAGAACAGAGGATGAGAGGAAGGGGTGGGAGTAAGGTATAGTAGTAGTCTTTGATAGTGGATAGTAGGTAAGTGTGGGGAGGAGCAAAGAAGGGAGGTAGTATGACAACAGGAAGTAGAGGGGTGGGGGTATTTGCTTAAAGCACATTTTATATTTTCTTGTTTAAGTGGTCAGACTGTTATTTTCCCCCAGCAGAAAAAACAATAATTTTTTTTGTTTTATGAAACAACAAAACAAACAAAAAAAAGAACAGATAATCATTCACTTCTTGATATAATCCTTACTGATATACCACACATGCAGGGATTGGGATCATTGAAGCATCTCCTTTTGTTAGACTAGAAATTAAATTAATATAAAAGATCAATCCTGGTTTAATAGTTATAATACCCATTTGATAACTGGATATATCCACTAGACACACAGTCCCTTTTTAGGGGTGATTTGGAGGCTATGTCTGGTTAAGTGACTTTCTTGTAGTCTCACAATAGGCAAATCAGTGTGAAGAGATTTAAACTCTGTACTATAGAAGCTACAGTTTACAGCCTTAATCCTCTGTACCAACTGCCATTTTGCATTTTGTACTTAAAGTTCTCTTAAGTTGGTTATGCAAGGCTCAAACCTGGAGGTCACTGAGGAACACCGTTTTCCTGAAAGTCATGTTGCATACCTAATCACCCACCAGACATCCAGGATTTGTTTAAATAAAACCAAAGTATCAGTGAGTCTAATCATGCAAGGAGTTTTATTCCAAAGTCTGGTTATTATCTGAATTATACATTTGTTTCTGATATTTCTTCAATTTTTACTAATGTAAACATTTATGTTATCATAACTCTGTGGTTATTAGTAGGACTCAAGCCAAAAATCTCTGTAATAAATTACCATTATCAACTTTGTAATCTAGTAGAGTTTTGACACTAAAATATCTGTAGTGCATGGAAAATACTATTGATACTTTGTAGGTACCTCAGATGCCTCACTGAAGGTACATGTTTTGTAAATTTCATTTGAACATTTTCTGTCTTAAGTAACAGTGTCATACATATGTAAAAAACATTATTAAATTCAAGAATGTGATGAATATAAATTTTATAAAAAAAAGTGTAGACTGTGATTGCCTGTTAAGGAAATTGATTTATGTAAGAATGATTACCTGTATGCAAGAGTCCTAAATGATGAAAATAATTTTTCCTTAGGATGTTCACATGACTGTCAAAGTAGGATTCCCATAATATAGTACCTGTTGTTGATTTGTACTAAAGTTTAAGGCTGTTGCTGTTGCCCATGCTGAGAACTCATCCAGAAATGAAACATATGTTGCAGTTGCCTGCATATTTAGCAAGCCAACACTGTTTGATAGGCTGGTGGAAAAAGCCAAATTAAACAGAAATGGTCCCAGGACCAAGCTTTGTGAAATGCCAGCAGATACATGCAAGTAGTTAAAGTTGGTACCTTGAACAGAAACACACTGAGTTCTACCAGACAACCATTTGTTAATCCCATTCACTAAGAAGGGGTTATATCTGTATCTCTTTAAAGCACTATTAATAGATTTATAGGGTAGACTATCAAAAGCTTTGGCTAAATCTAAGAAAACAACTCCCACTTTCAAACCATGATCAAGTTCAGTAGTAACATGATCATAAAACTCAATCAGATTTATTAGTGTAGCCCTATGAGCACTAAATCTGTGTAAATTAAATTATATTATGTTTTTAATATTCATATTCATTACCTGAACATTGTCCTATTACAACCTGGATATAATTCAAAAGGTATGAAAGTAAAACTCGTTTACTTCATGGAAAGATTTGTCTCAGCTATTACAGAAAATAATCTAACTGAGTTAAGTGTGAAGTGGAATTATATTACTACAGAATCTGACATAAAAACAACCCTAGGCAAGTTTATCAAAGGATCTACAACCACTCAAAATAAAATAGTTCCATTCAGTATACAAACGTTTAAGGGAAACAAGTGTTCTTGGGTTTCGTCCAACATTAAAATACTTTGTAATGCCACTGATAATATCTAGAAAAACTGGAAAAACCCCACAAAGATTCTGATATCCTGAATGAATTTCTCCTAGCTAATGTGAAAACAAGACAGACAGATACATAAATTAATTAATTAATTAATTAATTAATTAATTAAATTAAATTAAATTAAATTAAATTACCAGGTTTTAGCAGATTCAGTTTATAATCTAAAAGTCAAACCTCACAATTACTTTTACTCAAGAAAATTAAAAAAGACAATGAATGGCTCAACCAAATTGAAGGCTGCAAGACACAAACCTCTTCCAAAACCCCACAAATTTAGATTCCTGCATTAGAATTGCCTTCCTTTTTAAGGTTGTGTATTCTGCAAGTGTTACTAAACTACTAGCACAATTGCAGGACAAACAAAGTCACACTTGCAGTGATCTTCATCCACCTTTTCTCAAAATGGCAGCCCTAGTAATTGCCAAACCACTAATCTACATTATTAATATGTCACTTACACAGATTCTGCTCAGTTCTTGCTTAGGCATACAACATCCTGTAAAAATTAATGACCATTGGGCCAATTTATAATTTACAGCCCACTGCAAAAATACTGGAAAAAAGATATTTATCCACAATTGCTTGCACACTTTTCAAAGTAAAATCTTCTTTACTACTCACAGCACAGACATATTTATAGTGTCACCAATAAACTAGGGAACTTCTCATTGCTGCAGTGTTTCTGTTTCACACAAAACTTTTGATACAGTACATCACAATCTTCTACTATCAAGACTTCAGGTGCATGATTCTGGAGAAAGACCCAACAGATGTTTTAGCAGACATCTGAAAGGCTGTACTTTGAATGCAAGTCTGGATAATAACTTCTTAAATCAATCGATATTTGATAGCTGGAGTCCCACAAAGATTAGTATTATGTCCTGTCTGCTTTTTCTTTGCTATTAACAACCTTTTCCTTCCACTGCCTAAGCTCAAATTATACTAAATGTATGTGACCTGATTCTGCTATGAGTGGACAAAAGTGATGTTTTATTTATTTATTTATCCTTTGTTGATAGTGTTAGCCCCACTAGTCTAGTAGCCTCTTTTCGGAGAGACCCGAGGTGATATTTATGGGTGGACATTGGAGAACCTCCCCCACTCTTTTTGATAGGTGTTGTGGGATCTTTTACATCCACCTGAGCTGTTTTACATCCCATCTGAAGGATTATAATGCAAACAAAAAAATCCAAGAAGACTTTTTACATTCTGTGCTCATGACTTTCTATAATAATCTCATACATAATCAGAACAAGACAACAAATACGCTATTGTCTCTAGCCAGGCACTGCTTATTAGTGAACACCTGTGTGTCTCTCCTACTTTGGACAGCTAAGAACAATAAAACCATCAAGACTCAATTATTCAAGAAGCGTTCTATCCACAAGTCCAGTTATGATAAGTTGAGGAGATTTCTTCATCCGTTGAGGGAAGGAGAGACGGTGAGAATACAAACGACAAAAGGTTTCGACCGGATTAGTCATGTTTCAGGTATATACTCCAAGCTGAGGTCCTACCTTGTAGAATCTGAGGGTGTGGAGTTCCGGAGAAATCACAAACATCTTCTTCCTGTACCAGAATTACCATCACAGCATTGTTCTTGTGATACAGACTCTAGACCTCAGAGTGAACCAAATGTTGTTCCTATCCCAGAGTGAGTTCCAACCTCTGATTCCATTCCCAAAGATGTTCCAAATACTTCCAAGGTCAAACATTTTGTAGAGACAGCTCCAGTTGCTAAACCCAGTTCCCAGTTTTATGTCACACGATATGGAAGAATATCCAGGCCCAGTGTGAAATACTCAGCAACATGGACTTAACTTTATATATATGTACCTAGTCTTGTATAAATGCATAATAAAGAACTATCTGTGATATCTGCATGACAAATAGATTCATAATGTTGCATGTTTTATTTTCTCAAAGAGGGATGTTATGGATCAGAATGTATGTGCTGTGTACTGTGTCTTTGAGAAGCATATCAAGACTGAGCGTGCACGTATAAATGCCAGGCATGTGCTATTCCTAGTGCCATTTTGAGAGTGCAGCCAGGGAGTGAGCATGTATGATTCCAGTAGTTAGTTTGTATATCAGTTACTTAAGTTAAAGTCAGTAAACTTCCACATTCAACTAGACCATTTAACTGATGATATTTAGGACTACTAGTAACATGTACAAAGTCCCATTCTCTCTGCAGATTTCTGAAACAACTGACTAGTAAATTGAGTACCATTGTCAGAAATAACTTTGTGTGGACTACCATGGACTGAGAAATGATGTTTCAACTTAGTAATAACAGCAGTGGATATTAGGTTAGGTAGTAGATCAATTCCAAACGAATTTGAATAAGAGTCTACCAGTACTAAGTAGTGTTGATCGTTCCACTTGAAGATATCAGTGGTCACTGTTGACCAAGGTAGTTCAGGAACTGGACTTAATTGAAGTGAGTCTCTTCGCAAATGTGGTGTAGTACTATTGCATACTGAACAAGAAGAAAGTACTTTATCAATGTCTTTCAGTAATGATGGCCAAAATACTAATTCTCTCGTTGCCTCATAGTGGATGTGGAACCTGGGTGACCATGATGCAAAATCTGGATATATTCTTGTTTAAGAAAGCAGGAACAACAATTTTAGGACCTTTGAAAATAATGCCATCTTCCATCAACATTTCATCCTTGCAAGGAAAATAGGTTTGCACTTCAGGTGGTACACTAGATTGCTTTGACGGCCATCTAGTATTAATGTAGTGACTGAGCTTTTGCAAAATTGGAAAAGTCTTTGTGTGATCTCTTAACTCATCAAGCCTAGTGGTAGAAAAATTGTGCACTGTCATCACGTCAGAATCAAAATTCTCTGCATCAAGCTGTTCCGTCGTATTTCTGGGCAATCTGGATCAGCCAGATAGAGCAGTTTGCCATTCGTATAGACCATTTTGAAGTTGTACTTTTGAAATTTGAGCATCATTCTTTGTAATCTCGCTGGAGCTAAATGCATAGGCTTCTTTAGAATAGTCTAGAGGTTGGTGGTCAGTTTCAATCTGAATAGCTTGACCATAAATATAATCATGAAACTTGGAACATGCAAATACTATTGCCAAAAGGTCTTTCTCAATTTGAGCATACTGCATCTCAGTTTGGGTAAGTGTTCTAGATGCATAGGTCACTGGTCTACCCTCTTGAAGTATAACTGCACCAATACCAAATTTTGAAGCATCACAGGAAAGAGTGACTGGTTTCTTCACATCATAGTATCTTAATGTAGGTGGGGGTGGCAATTTTCTGCTTAAGGTCTTTAAATGCCTCCTGGTGCTGTTCTAACCATGACCGTGCAACATTTTTTGTATCAGCTCTCTTAAAGGTGCTGTCAACTCACTGAAGTCTGGTATAAACTTGCCTAAATCGTTCACCATGTCTAGGAAATGCTGTAGAGCTTGAACATTGTCTGGTTCTGACATCTCAAGAATAGCTGCTTGCTTGGTCGGGTCTGGTCTCAAGCCAGTACTGAAAAATAAATTACCTACATATGTAACCTCTGTAAGTCTGAATTTGCACTTCAGAGGATTGAGCTTCAAGTTTACTTCATGTGCCCTGTCTAGAACTTTCTTTAGGTTTCTGTCATGCTCTGCTTCACCATTGCTTCCAACCAATAAATCGTCTAGTATTATGGCACAAGGACAACCCGAAAAAAATTTGCTCCATTGCACGCTGCAAGACTTCACTTGCTGAATTTATTCCAGATGGCATCCTTAGAAATCTGTATCTGCCAAATGGAGTACCAAAAATGGTTAATAATGAGGATTTGCGATCAAGCATCACTTGCCAAAATGAGCTTTTTGCATCCAAGACAGAAAAAAAACAGTGGCATTTAGTATTAGGGCTGCAACCTTTTCGACTGTGTGCATTGGATGATATGGTCTTTTCAATGCTTTGTTCAAATCTCTTGGGTCAATACATATTCTGATTTTGTCTGAGCCTTTTTTGTGATCTGATGCCATAGATGATACCCATTCAGTTGGTTCTGTAACTGGACAAATTACACCTTGCTGAACCATTTTATCCAACTGAGCCTTAACTTTATCCTGCATAGCTATCAGAACTCTTCTTGCTGGTCTGACTACTGGCGTGACCTCTGGATGCAACTTAAAGGAAAACACAACTGGAAGTTTGCCCAACTTGTCATCGAAAACATCAGCATATTCTGAGAAAATGGCTTCAGAAAAATTAGAACTAGGAGATGCACTTATGTGATGAACTTCTTTGGTAAAAGAAAGCAGATTCATTCTCAAACAAGTTGTAACAGTTCTTTGCCAAATAACATGAAAGCCTTTGGTTTGAATTTTTTCACCTCCATAAGCAGCAAGTTTTACACTACTGACCACATTGAGTTGTTCATCCGTTCTCACTTTAGCAAATATGTCTGCTGATATAACATTACACTTTGAACCAGTGTCTACTTTAAGCTCTGTGGATTTGCCATTGATCCGGACAGTACAAAACACTTCACTCTTTGCCAATAAATTCACTGCATCAGCTCTTTGACCAACTACTCATACACCATCCACATAGAAAGCTGACTGCTGCGGCTTAACTTGATCAATTTGCTTTTTCATGTGACCTTTCATTACAACTGTGTGAGGTTTACTTGATTTGCAAACGTTTTGGAAATTGTTCCATTTTTTACACTTGTGACATTGCTGACCGAATGCTAAGCATTTCATACTTTTAGACTCATGATTTGCACCACAATTGCGGCAGTTAACAATAAAGCTAGACTTGGGTTTTGCTGATTCATGCTTGTACTGCACTGAGGAACATGCTCCTTTAACTGAACTAATCTTAGAACTTTCTAGAAAATGACGTGGTTTCCTTGGTGAGTCAGCAGGGGTTGTAGTTGCCATGTGCTTAGGCCTACTTCTGTTTGCCATGTGTTGCATGCTATCTACATTTGCTCTGAAGCCTGCTGAAACCATGCTTTTGTCACTTGCAAGCATACTTGTGTGGTTTTCTGTCATCTCATGGATTTGACAAATCTCTATGGCTTTACTCAGTGGTAATTCACTGTCACAAAGCAAGATCTTTCTCACAGCAGCATTATTAATACCACACGTGAGCCTGTCATTTATTAACTCATCTTTTAAGTCACCAAACTGACACGTTTTAGCTTTCTTTCTCAGGTCAGTTATATAAGCTGCTTGGTTTCTGATTTCTCATGTTAAACAAATGCCTCTCTAATGTAATATTTGTCTGGGGGTTACAACTTTCTCTGAACTTACGCTTCAAACACTCAGGGTCTTCCCTTGATTCAGCCTGTACAACAATATGATGGTTTTCACCTTCTCCTTCATATACTGCTGGTGCATACACAAATGAACGGTCGCTTTCTATGGCCTCTGACCCAGCTAGATTTAGCAAAGTGAATGCCCTGGTACATGTGTCTTTATCTGAATAAGCTGCTTGTATAAAAATATTGTACTCTTGCTGAAATATTCTCCAATTCTCTGCAATATTCTGATCAAATACAAGAGGTAAGGGCTTTCAAAATCCGTCTGCCATATTAACACATACCAGTGAAGGGTTTTGTAAATAAGCATGAACACATACACATACACATGCCAGAGATTTATGCCAGTATTTGTAACTTTGCCCAATAGCACAACAAGCCTGTGTATAACTGAACTTTGTGAAATAAGTCTCTCTCAGGCACTGTAATACTCTTGGAATCACTGTATTATAAGAAATCACTTCTTATCATGTAAGAAATATATCAAATAACTGCTCGATGCAAGCCTCTGTGTAACTGGACTTTGCAAAATAAGTCTCTAGGGCACCATAATACTCCTGAAATTATTGTATTGCAAAAGTAATTTATCATCATTTTAAGAAACATTTCAAATAACTGCACAATGTGTGTGAACTGAGCTAGAGAAGCTCAGCATCAAAAGCATTTCAAAGTAATTGCACTTTGCGAATAAAGTGTACACAGCACACTGAAATTTCCCCAAAATGGCGGTACCTTCCTAGGCAATTCTTTGCAGTGCAAGATACACTCTGAAATGGCGGCACTTTGTGAATAGTCACACCCAGCACAAGAAACTTCTCAAAATGGCAATACTTTGACTGCACAAAATAGTTGCACTTTGCACACAAACAAACAATTCAGAATACATACACAGTAACAAGCAAACAGTGTAAGCACTTCTACACACCTTGAGACACTTTGAATAACTTTAGTTATGCCCTTGATACAATACAAAGTCGTAGTTATGGCAAAACACAGCACTTTGTCAAAACATGCAGTCGTCTTGCTTTATTTATGCTTAATGTGCCCTTTTTGCCCTTATTATATTCGTTTTGCTTTAAACATGCTTGTTTTGCGTTAAACATACCCATTTTGCTTTTCTGTTAATCGTTTCATCGAACACCTTTACTTTAAACATTCCCTTAGTTAATAAACCTTTTGTGCCTCCCACTTGTTTAATAATATGATTTGTGCCCTTCTAATATCCCATTTTGTGCTTTCTATAAAATAAGTAGTTTGTGCGAATTCTCATTACCGTTGATTCTTGTCTGGCTCTTTTTCATCCTCATTTCTCTTAGTTTACCTTCACTGTCATCTCTGCACCTCATGACTCTGAATATTATTCTCTGCGATCCCGGTTCTGAAACTATGTTACTCTCCTACTTTGGACACAATAGAAGAGTCTTCGTGGATTCTGTTCAAGCAGCTTTATTATATACAAACACATCAGGATAGAAGTTTACTTACTTTAACTTAAGTGACTTATATACAAACTAACTACTGCAATCATACTTGCTCACTCCCTGGCTGCACTCTCAAGATGGCACTAGGAATAGCATGTGTTGTCATTTATATATGCACGCTCAGCATTGATATGCCTCTTAAATACACAGCACATACACTATGATCTACAACCTGGCACTCAAATAACATTGGTATTCAGTCATAAATAGCTAGACCAATGACTTCATCTCAGCCTTTCATTCAAGCTATACACAAGCACTGGTTTTAATTAAGTAGTTAGATAGTTTAAGATTTGTTACAAATTGTCAGCTCATTTAAGTCCTAAGCCTTTATGAATACATTCAGGCCAATAAAGGCAAGCCACCTGGAATGTACCCATAATGACTTAAAAAAGAACAAGTAAAAAGTCATAGGCATTCAGAAACCATGTAGCTGAAGCACTGTTATGTCCTTAATGGATTATATACATTTATATATATATATATATATATATATATATATATATATATATATATATATATATACATGTATCACACGGGGATCCATTACATGAGGATTAAGGTATTAGGCACTGAAAACTCTAACTTGGCTGTATCTTTATTGCATTTTTTTACTGAATGTTTGCTTGTGTGACCGTTTTACCATTTGGTTTGGATATTTTTAAATATTGCTACAAAACACAGGGTATTTGCAGGTATTTGAACTATTTTTGGTCCACTTATGTGCCACTAATATTAGGCTCCTCTATGACCAGCTGCCCTACACACCCATCCCCAGAAGTTTCCATACTATGGTGGCAACCTGGTTTGACCCACAGGGAGGCCTACAATTCTCTATGGGTAGGTTCTCTGGGTTCTCTTCACCATGCACATCCAAGTGAGATGGACCCAAGTGAGGAACCATCATTTTCTCAGTGTTTTCTTTCTTATAAGTCTTATGTCTATTTAAAGTGATTGGCCTATATCACCTTGGAGCATACAGTGTTGCTTCATGGGAAATGCCCCCATCTACATAGTGATATATTCTTATTTTACCTGCCCCGATGCATGAGCAATAGTTCTGTTATCATGGCTTTGGTATCACTTCCAGGAGTCATGAAACAGCCAGACATTCAGCATGACCCTATGTCCTCCCACTGGAAAATGTGAGGAGGCATTACCTTATCACTCCTATTCCATCCCCACTAGTTCCAACAGGCACCTGGGCCAGTAGGAGAACTCAGGTCACATGAGTCATAATAAGGGCTATATCCTTTTACACTAACAGACATTCTGGCACATTTCTTTACAGTAAGTTTCCATAAAGGGTATGAATATGACTTATGTTCAGAATATGGGATGCATTACATATCCAGAATATATCTGTGTTGAATTGCCACTATATCATAAGTCAAATATACATATTATATCAAATATGGAACGTTTCTGTCACTGTATTTATGCATGACCCATCCACTCCAAATTTAGCCTCATCTGCAGTGGCAGACATTACATAATGAAAATGTTTTAGTAACTATAAGTAAGTATGTGTTGTGTGTGTGTGTGTGTGTGTGTGTGTACACACACACACACACACACACACACACACACACACACACACACACACACACACACACACACACACACACACACAAAGAGAAAGGCCCACATTTGTGTATATATGTCCTAAACCTAAAATCACAATCTAGATGCATTTTGTAGCAGAGAACCATGATACATTTTCTGAGAAATTTGTTAGAAAAATGACAGATAGTCGATCTTTTCTAAATACTACCCATAGTCTTACATAGTGATTTGGTTATTTTGCTTTCTTGCTGTTTAGTTCTTAACAACCATATATTTGAATAATTTATTCTTGCTGACAATCTCTCTTCAAAGGTTCATAGATTCATATCACAAGGTAAATTAGGGGAATATTTGAAACTACTGTGGCTAAATCTTTGTACATTTGCAGCAAAGATATGTTCTTAGAGGAACTAGCCCTACACTCATCTACCACTCACCTTCAGTTTACTCACTACTCGCCTCATTATGGCACTTCCAGCCATATTAATAGGCTCTGTAGCTCAGGACATGCTGCGATGTAGTCCTATTTTAAAATTGTACCATGCCTGTATTCTGATCAAGAGGCCATCATATGTTAACTTCTATCCCCTCACAATCTTCCACCAATGACATGGAAGCTGAAACCACTATCACACTAAATGCCCTGATTTTTCAGAACAGTTGTTTTGTATATAACACAAAAATTTATAGAGCTGCATTCCTTAAATGAGTATTCTCTGACCACCCTATGGAATGCCTTCAAGTGCTGCCTGCCTATGAAAGCAATGGAATAAAAATAAAGAATTAATTCAGTTATAAAATCAATACAGATGGGTCTGTGAGAGCAAATCACACTTCTGAAAGAGACACAACTTTGTCTGTGTAAGTTCAGCAGATTAAATTTAAGATCTAAAATTGTAAAAATTTTGACTGAAATTGCACCGGACAAATTATGCCTGCATACTATGAAGTAACACCACAGGTCTACAGTAGATTAGCGTGAAAATGAAAGTCCAAAGTTAAACAATTCCCATCTCTTGATCTCTTACATATAGCTTCATAAATTCATAGGTGTTTAGTAGACTAACAACAAAGGCCATGCATCCCAAATCTCTAACAAGTGCTAGTACCCTTGATAAGTGTAAGCAGGGGTTGGGAGATGAAACATTTACAAGCAGGGGCCTGGAAGATGAACCATTTACATGCTACCTGTATCCATCAAAGACATAGGTGCAAAACCAAGGATGAATTTCCTGATGTTCATCATGTTTCACTGTTGCAGTCATGACTGTAGGGTTCTCCCCTGCCGGCAGGCAGCCCTCGGTCGGCCAGAATCCCAAAGTCTGGGTCCGGCGCCGGCTGTTCAGCCATGCTCCCTGACGTCAGAGCGCCAGGAGTACAAAGCTGACAGCCGACGCCATCTTCTCCAGTCTTTCTTGCCATGTGGTGATAGCAGTTCGCATTTGCCGGTCGGCGGACTCCTGACAAATTTTACTGATATACTTCGGTGCGAAGATTTTCTTCACCACTCAAAGCTAAGTACCCCGTTGGGGAAACTTTTTTCTTGCTCCACTCCGATGTCAGAAAAAGTTAATAATTGTATTTCATGTGGGAAGCAAATACCTCATAAGGATTTTCATTCTTACTGTATTCCTTGCTTGGGCCCTGACCACGACGTTGCTAGTTGTCGGTTTTGTGCTAGATTCAATCAACGTACAATTAAGCGAAGGTACGATTTTGCTTTTCATTACTTCGGTAGGCGCTTTAACTACAAAATGTCATCGGATACGGTCCCGGCTACCAGAGTTCATAAACGTCGCAAGGATAAAGACAGGCCTCCGAGGTCCAAATCTGATGATAACGCACAAGCGGAGCCAGCTTCAGGTTCGGCCATTGTCAGTGAGGCGCTTTTGCAGCCCCTGTCGTCGGCCATTTCAGAACCTATGGCCGAAACGGACTCTCATGAGGAGCCAACCAGGCCTTTAAATATTTCTGTTGCAGGACCTTCGGACAACGCTCCTTCGGATGGGTCCGGAGCCGCTGTGCAGGTACCGGCTTCCGAAGGGGTTTTCAGGCCTACTCAGCTACTAATAAAGGCAAAGCCAAAGACAAAGGCAAAGACTCCTTCAAAATCAAAGACTTCTGCACAAGCTTCTTCTGAACCGGCTCCCAAGTCACAGAAGCAGTTACTCAAGATGGCGGAGGATTTGATTACTATAATTAGGGGTTCTCATCCCCCTCCAGACAAAAGGCCAAGGCAGGATATTTCTTATGATTCCTCTGATCAGGCTTCTGTTTCCTCAGTTTCTTCTTCTGATCAGGAATATTCTTTCCCTCCTTATGAGGATTCTGATGCTGAAGAATCCATTCCTTCAGCTTCTCCCCCTGAGGATTTCTCTTTTGGGGAAACTTTGCATGAAATGAGGGAACATTTCCACTGGGAAGGACAGGAGTATTCGGAATCCAAGAAAAGGCTGAGGGAATTTCTTCTTCTTCCCCAACATAGACCCCTGGCTATTCCTCCTGTTTTGGATATTGTGGATGATGCTTTTTCGGAGGCTGACTTAACCCCTGACTCTTTTCCTCCTGCTCCTGTGAAACCTGATAGATATTACAGGGTTCCTGATTCCCATCAGTTTTTATACAAGAACCCTTCTGCTGACCCTGAAACCATTTCCCAGGATCCTAAGGGAGATAAGGCCGCTTCTGCCAAAAATCCTACTCTTACTGAAAAGGATTCTCGATCCTTAGAAAGATAGGGCAAAAAAGTGTACACTTCTGCTACTTTGTCCATTAGGGCTTTAAACTGTCAGTTTCATATGTTTAAATACCAGCAATTTCTACTGTCTGTCTTAAAACAAAAGCTTACTTCCATTTCTGCCTGTGAAGAGGATAAGAAATTACATGATTTATTGCATGCCACTGAACAGGTTGGGAAGCATGGTTTACACTGTGGTTTTGATGCCTTGGAGGCTTCTTGTAGGGCTGCGGCCTCTGGCACAGTCATTAGGAGGCATGCATGGCTAAAGGAACACAATTTACCTGAACAGGTAAAGGCAAAATTATTGGATGCTCCTGTTCAGCCTAATGTTTTGGTTGGATCAAAAGCTGAAGAGGTGATTAAAAAGATGGAGGATAAGGTAAAATCAATGCAAACAGTTAAAGATTTCTTACAAGTACAGCCTCTTAGATTTAGCAGGAATTGGCCTTCGAAAAATTGGTCTTTTCCCACTTCAGACAGGCCTCAGAGGGGTAGATATAGACGTTCCAGAGGGAGGCCTCAATCACAAGCTGCTTATAGACCAAGACAGTGGACTGCTTCCACCCCTAGAGGAGGAGAGGACAGGTCACAATCTCAAAGGAAACAAACTCAATGACTCCCTCTGTGGGGCTACAGGAATTTCTTCCCTGGAGGCCCCTCTTGGAGGAAAACTCTCTCTTTTTTATCAAAATTGGACTCAAATAACCCAAGACAAATGGGTTTTGGATGTGGTTTTAAGAGGTTACAAATTCCATTTTCCTACCTTGCCAAGGCCAAGCGGATGGCCAGACCTTCCAAAACATCAATGGACGGAGGCCTTAAACCAGGTGGAAGCTCTTTTGGCTATGAATGCCATAGAACTGGTTCCTCTTTCAGAGAGGGGAAAAGGGTTTTATTCAAGGCTCTTTCTAGTCCCAAGGAAGCGAAACTCATGGAGACCCATTCTGGATCTGTCGGTCTTGAACACCTTTCTAGAGATTCCAAAATTCAAGATGCTTACTCTACAGCAGCCACTTCCAATGCTGTCCAAAAATGCATGGATGGTAACTTTGGATTTAAAGGAGGCATATTTACACATTCCCATCAGGCAGGACCACAGAAAATACCTCAGGTTCATAACCGGATCGAGGCACTTTCAATTCTCTGCGCTGCCCTTTGGATTATCTACTGCGCCCAGGGTCTTCACCAAATGCCTGGCTCCAGTAGTAGCTTACTGCAGACTCAAGGGAATTCAAATTTACCCTTATCTGGACGATTGTCTAATTCAGGCAGACAGCAAGGATGTCTTACTCCAGCATCTAGAATTTGTACAGAACCTTCTCAAGTTCCTGGGATTCTCTGTAAACATAAAAAAGTCCAATTTGACACCATCACAACAGATAACTTTTCTGGGTGCTCTTCTAAACACCACAACCCAGATGGCATTTCTGACATCTGAAAAACAATTACAGCTGGCTTCAACTTTCAAAACCTTGGCAACTTTAACTCAGCTATCTGCAAGGAAATTCCTGCAAGCTTTGGATTACATGGCCTCCTGCATCCTTCTCGTACCATATGCAAGACTACACATGAGGAAAATACAGTGGTACCTAAAAAGTGTATGGTCTCAGCATTGCCACAGTTTAGACATACTGATCTCCGTCCTTCCTTGCCTTCAAAAGGAATTTCTTTGGTGGTCCAGGGCATGTGCTCTAAACAAAGGGAAACCCTTCCGTCTGCCTCCTGCCACTCAGATTCTAACCACGGACGCCTCAGATTATGCTTGGGGAGCCCATTTTCAGGGCAACTGTCTGCAGGGCCTTTGGACAAAGGATCAGAAGCACCTGCATATCAATTTAAAGGAAATGTTAGCCATTCAGAAAGCTCTATTGGCCTTCAGGAATCTCTTACAACCAGGACAACTACTAATACGGACAGACAACACCACAGTTATGTGGTACATAAACAAGCAAGGGGGATCTCATTCCTACCCCCTTTGCAGACTAGCCATGGATCCATGGAACACAGCTCTAGCTTGCAATATGGATCTTCAAGCTCAGTTTCTACCAGGGAAACAAAACTTCCTGGCAGACAGTCTGAGCAGAAACCTTTCGGATCCACATGAGTGGATGCTGGACTCCACAATATTCAGGATGATAACAGCAGTCTGGGGATGTCCTCCCATAGACCTCTTTGCATCCCATCTCAATCATCAACTACAGAATTTTTGCACCAGGACTTTCCACAGAGAAGCTTGGAAAGTGGATGCCCTATCATTCAGTTGGAGGCACCTCTCGGGATATGCCTTTCCGCCTCTTCCTCTTCTTCCACAGGTCTTATTGAATATAAAACAGGACAAACCCAAGATGATAATCTTGCTGGCTCCAAATTGGCCTCGGCAGTTTTGGTATCCTACTCTAAAAAAACCTATGTCTGGAGCCCCCTTGGGTTTTACCTCAGTCTCCGAACCTTCTGTCCCAACATCAGGGTCAGGTTCTACACTCTCATGTCAGAACTCTCAGCCTGGCGGCCTGGTTAATCCAGGGCCTTTGATTTCTTCTTTCCTACCCAAGCAGGTTATGGATGTCATTTTAGAAGCCAGACGTCCTAGCACTAGAAAATCTTATGCAGGAAAATGGAAAAGATTTTGTTCCTGGATGCAGGCTCAGGATTCTGATTCTTTTCTTCCTAACATTACCTTAATTTTACTTTACTTGACAGATCTCTTACATAAGGGTCTCTTTCTCTTCCATTAAGATTCATGCCTCTGCTATTTCTGCTCATTATAATACAGACCCTCCCATCTTTTCCCACCAGCTCATGAGACAGTTTCTCAGAGGAGCTAAGAACTTAAGACCTCCTAGATCTCCTCCCATTCCAGCTTGGGATCTCAACTATGTTCTGGAAAAACTAACCTTACCTCCTTTTGAACCTGCTGCCTCTTTTGACATCAAGTTTTTATCTTGGAAAATGGCTATCTTGTTAGCCCTAACCTCTGCCAGGAGAGTTTCAGAGTTACAAGTTCTTATGGCTGTGGAACCTTATATTATTTTTCATCAAGACAGGGTATCTTTGAGGACTAATCCTACCTTCATGCCTAAGGTAGTTTCCAAAGTGGCTTTAAATCAAACTATCCACTTGCCAACCTTTTTCCCCACTCCTCAAAATAAAGGGGAAAGGATCTTACATTCCTTGGATGTACACAGACAACTACGTTTTTACCTGGACAGAACCAAGGACATCAGAAAATCAGAACAATTGTTTGTTTCTTATGCTTCAAGTTCCCAAGGTAAAGCCATTTCAAAACAGACCATTTCTAAATGGATTGCTCATGGAATCAGATTTTGTTATTCACACCATGGAAAGCAAATCCCAGGAGTATACGGACTCATTCCACCAGAGCTGCTGCCACTTCTGCGGCCTTCCTCAGGGAGTTCCTACCAAAGACATTTTGGAAGCTGCAACTTGGAGTTCAGTGCATATTTTTCTAAGCACTACAATCTACCTCTCTACTCTAAGTCTAGGGCAGGCTTTGCCTCTGCAGTCTTGCAGGGCCTTTTAGCTGCCCCTTCTTCTTTATGACCACCTCCCTTTCTTTCAGCTTTGGGATTCTACCCTACAGTCATGACTGCAACAGTGAAACACGATGAACATAGTACAGTTGTGTACACCTACCATAAATGTAGATGTTCGAGTGTCTTCACTGTTGCAGTCTGGGTTTCCCTCCCTCCTGTCCACTCTTATTTTTTACTTTTCACCATTCTTCTGAGGTGTATTTGCAAAGGTTTTGGGACCTTTTTCATTTTGGGACTCCTGACATCTGGGGCAAGAAAAACTGGAGAAGATGGCGTCGGCTGTCAGCTTTGTACTCCTGGCGCTCTGACGTCAGGGAGCATGGCTGAACAGCCGATGCCGGACCCAGACTTAGGGATTCTGGCCGACCGAGGGCTGCCTGCTGGCAGGGGAGAACCCTACAGTCATGACTGCAACAGTGAAGACACTCGAACATCTACATTTATGGTAGGTGTACACAACTGTACTTTTCCCATCCAGTTGTCCAAGTCACACTTGAATTGGGTTAGGGAGGAACTCTGCTTCAGAACTCTGTTCCAGAGATAGGGTAGTCTCTGAGATACATACCTGTCTGTCCTGGTAGGTCCTGTTTATATCACAGGCAAGGTTTAAGTCTTTAGAATGGGTAAATCTAGTGCTGTTTGTTTTGTGGCTATGCATGAGGTCCATCAGACTGGGGTCTCACAATGGCTTGTATGCCAGGCATAGATCTCTCCTCAACAGCCTGTAGGAAACAGAATATGGGCTACGGCCTTCAGGTGGTCTGCAAAGGACATGTTACTTAAGCCCTCTAGTCTTTTAGTGAGGAACCTCTGTGGACATTCCAATTGTAGGATATTCCTGGTTAGATACATACAAAAGGGGATATTGTACTCAATGAGAGGTCTGGTGAATGCCGAATACAGTGGAACAATGACTTCCTTGGTCCTAAATGCCATACATTTGTTTATAAGTTGTGCAACATAGAATGATTTTCTCACTAATATAGACACGTGATGGTCAAAGGCTAGATTGCTGTCTGTATGTGTTCCCAAGTCCTTGACTACTGGGTCAACTCTTAGGGGTATGTTGTCAGTATGATAGTTACCAGGGGTAGATGACTTCCCAAAGGATATTATTATGTATTTCTTGGCATTTACTTTTAGTCCATAGCTCTGACACCAGTTGATTGTCTGTGTCAGGGCTTCCTGGAGAACATTTGTTGTAGTGTGGGATTCACTGACAACTCCTAACTTGCAATCATCTGCAAATTTAGTCAGCCAGAGGGCGCTGACATTGACAATGACTTCAGAGAAGTAAATGTCAAAAAGGAGTGGTCCCAGGACCAGTCCCAGAGGGATTCCACTTGTGACTGGCCTCTTTGTAGAGGTGGACTCCCCAATTCTAACTTCCTGGACCCTGTCTGTGAGCCAGCTGGCTATCCTCTGAGTGGCATAAAGCTAACCTCTTGAGTTTGTCAACAATGCCTGAGTGGGGTATTGTGTCAAATGCCTTGGTCAGGTCAAGGTAGACAGTGTGAACCATTCTGCCCTCATCCATTGTTTTGGCGACCTTCTCAAAGAAGTCCACCAGGATGAGTAGGCATGGCCTGCCCTTGACAAAGTAAAAACTGGGTTGTGTCAAGTGTATGGGGGTTTACATTGTCATTATTGATCATTTCCATGATAATTCTTTCCATGGCTTTGCTTATGAGACTAGCGTGACTTATGGGCCTGTAGTTTCCAGAGTCTGTAGATGGCCCACCTTTATGCAGAGGGATGACTGTTGCTGTTCTCCATTCATGAGGCACAAAGCCTGTTTGGACGATACATTTAAATAGCAATTCCAGAGGGTCTGAAAAGTCATGTTTCATGCTACTTAGAAGGCATCCTGGGATATTGTCTGCGCCCATTGATGCAGTGTTTTTGGCCTTTGAGAAAGCATAAATGACCTGTTCCCTAGTGATAGCAGGGGGAGTTATATTTGATGGCATTTCTTGAAGGAATGTTAAGGGGAAGAAAGGAGTAAAGTTGGAGGTGAATTTGTCGGCCAGTAGATTTGCTATAAATTCTGGCATACTATAGGTGGTTCCATTTACAATGAGCTCTGTGATGTTGCGTACATAGCTAAAGAATGTCTTGTGGTTGTCCTTGGCCTGGGAGACCAAATTTACCTTGAATTTGGCTTTAGTAAACTTTATTTGTCCTCTGAGTTGTTTGTTTAGTTTGATGAGAGTGCTTTTATCCTGCTGGGTGCTGCACCACCTAATTTTTGCCATGATTTTTTTTCCTTCTGTTTTACAGCCTATTGTTTTTTAAGTTAGTTCTGTACTTCTTCCTGGTGAGTATAGCTGCTTCTATGCAACTATTAACATGCTTGTATAAGGTTTATGTGAACAGTTCTGCATAAGCAGCAGTGCTCAAGGTTTATGGAGGCTTGAAATGTTGTTAAGTTATTACTTATTAGCAGAAAGTTAGCCTTAGAGTAGTTCCTGAATATTATAGGGTTCCAGGTTTTATTTTTACTTCAAAGGAGGCCATTTTGTAGTCTGACCTTACTAGAGAAGACATTACACTAGGGGGTGTGCAGTACTCTCACATATTAGTGAGGACCAGATCCAGTATGGTTGCACCCCTGGTTGGTTTATTGACAGTCTGGTCCAGGGTGTTTGTGTGCACAAATTCTAGAGTCTCTGTGCCTGTACAGTTTGTGTCATATAGGATTCCCAGTTAATAGTGGCATAATTAAAGTCAGCCATGAATATGGTACGTATTGGGTGGTATGGTGAGTGTTTCCAATAAGTTTAAAAGCAATGGTATAGGTTTCCTGGGTCTTAGTGGGGGACCTATAGCTTGCAAGGAAATGGTTTGGATTTTCACTGTGGTGACTTGAACATGGGGAAGCTCAAGACCAGACTTGAGGTATATTTTATTTTTGATATACATCAAAATACCTCCACCTTTAGTCCTTGGTCTAAATGTGTGAAAGGCATTATAACCTTGCACTGTCTGTGTGGTCTCCGTGGTTTTAAACCATGTCTTAGTGACCACACAGCTGTTAGCATTCTCTAAGGTGAAGATAACTTCTAGGGAGTGGAATTTTTTTGTTTAGTCTTCTAACATTGAACATACCTTTAGATTTTCTTGGTTTTGATTTGCTATGTCAGAAGTACTTTCAGTTTGCCATTACCTTAAAAAGGCAATATGGGGAAGACAATGTTTTAACTAATATTCATAACCCTAGAGGAGAGAGGTGCTGACCATCTCTGGTAAAACAGTGTGGTCTGATGACCATCTCTTTCCATGCCAACAAATATTGCATCCCCTTAGAATGACACCAGAAACTAAGCCAATTATTAAAGTCAGTCATCTTTTATTTGTATTGTGGCATCATCCTTGGAGAAGGTAAAATGCTACTCAGTGCCTGGCTCATACCAGCTTGGGACACATATTCTGCCAGCTCCATGATGTCTCTCTTCATATAATCTAGGGAGGTACATCTCAGATCATTTATACCCACATGGACTATGACTGAGTCAAACTGGTACTTGTGGTCCAGTGACCTGAGTGCATGCATAATGTGGTGGATCCTAGCCCTTAATAAGCAGCTGACTGTGACTTTCTCCTTAATCAGTCTGGTGAGAGGGACATCAGTGTGTCTAGTCTCCAATGACCAGAATGTTGGATTGTGTGGTGGCTTTCCTTGTGAGCTTAGAAGTATAGGCTCCATGAAATGTGGCTGTATCTGTTGATGTGGGTGTTGTTTGAGAGAGTACATTCGGGGCTGCTGAGGGTATTTGTTATGTCCACTTTGTCTAGGAGGTCTTTGGGATTTAGGAAGGTTACATTTAAGTGCCTCAGCGTATGTAGGTCTGTGTGTCTGCTTTGTTCCCAGAATAAGTGGCCAGACTGTTCTTAAAACTATCTAAACTCGTACTTGCTTTAATGTAATTTGGTAGTCTGTTGCATGCATCGGCTACTCTGTCAGAGGACCAATTAGTGCACTTCTCATTCCTATAGGAACTTCTGCATAGGTTGTCTGATGATTCTCTAGTACTTTTTGATAACCCCAAACATTGTATAATGTGGTTTATGTGCCCAAAAATAAAACCAATAATCCAGATGTAGACACTGGAGACCAAGCAGATCCAACACACAAGTATTTATTGCAAGAAACAAACAAAACGAACACACAGCACATAGAGAATAAACGCTGTTAAAACAATTCCCCTTACGTTTTCGTCTCAAAGAACTTCATCAGATCGGCGTATGCATCATAATTACTTGTTTAAAAACCTTTTCCTCCCTCAAATTAGCCAATAACATACTTAAATCAATTAATTATTAAGTACAACAGGATGTGACTTGAAATGTAAATGGTATGAAACCTAGTTAAAAACTTCATAAATAAAACCATGAAGACCCTAAAATATTATATGCAAATAAATATACATATATATAAAATGGGATGATTTTTGCAGAATGAAAAATAAAATACATTCAAATATAAATAACACTTAAAAAACTCCTTTGTTTTAAAACTAATTAAAATGATGTAAAATGGTAGATTTACACCATCTAGTGGAGAAAGCATGAACCACATATTAAAATTCTGTCAAAGCTGTTCATACAACCTGAGTAAAATCAAGTCTTTTTTATCTAGTTGAAAGACAGTGAATAAGCTTTAGTACAGGTTTCAATGATACCATATAATTTAGTCCTGGATAATTACAGGCTTCCAGGACCAGTTGCCAGTATAGCTCCCTGTACTCTATTCTAGTCTCCCAGGGACAACCCCTGGGATCTATAGGAATTACTTCTATTACAAAAAAGTGATAATCTGCATTTTTACATGATTGAGAGTGTTTATACAAGGCGTTATTTTCATTCTTGTTCTTTATATCGTATCTATGTTCATACATTCTTTGTTTTAACCTTCTTTCTGTCTTTCCCACATAGAACGAGTCACACACATAAAGCAATATATATCACACCTTTGGTGTTACAGTTTGCATACCCTTTAGTGCTTATATGCTTATTTCTAAATTTCAAATGTATGGTATCACCAGTCCGTATATAAACACATTGGGGACAGTTTCCACATTTATGTGTGCCTTTTTTATTGCTAGAAAAAATTACATAACTGTTTTGGTGTGAACCTCCCTCTAATATATTCTTGATGTTTTGTCCTTTTTTGTAGATACAGTTGAGTGGTTTATCAAATATAATATTTAAATCTGATAACCTTGCACATTTGTTCTACTCATTTTTTATAACTCTCTTCACCAAGTTTGTTTCACCGTTATAACTAATAGTTAGAGCTGATTGGTATTTTCCACTTTCTATATTCTTATCCTGGCCTGTCTTATCTGGAAGATGATGGTTTACACCCAAAATAGGAGCAAACCTAGATTTTCTAGCCTCTGTAACTTCCGTCAAAACATCAGTCAGTAAATTACAAGGGTAACCCCTAGCCCTAAACATTTCCATTATAAATTCACATTCTCTTTGAAAATCTTTGTCATCCGAGGTCAGTCTACTAGTACAGACCAGTTGTCCTTTTATCACCCCTCTTTTTTGATGAGTAGGGTGGGCACTGGTGTAGTATAAATATGAGTAAGCGAATGTCTGGGAAAGATAATTTAGTTTTACAGACTAGCCAACATTCGCAATGGAGTTTGGATGGATTTCCTTGCATTTCTTTAACCACCAACAACGTGGAAGGACTAACACATGCCCAAACAACTCGGCCAGTGATTGAAAAGCACGTATCAACAATTCATGTTTACCAGGTACAAAAAGACATTTCAAAGACATTTTGAACTTTAAAATTGATTTTAATGAACAAGTTCATGTTCAGATGAATAATGACTCTCATGCAACTATGCTATCTAATCTTGATAATTTATTATACAGTATAAAACATACGAAATAGACAATGCTTATCTTACACACTGCCTACATTTAAAGATTGTACCAAAAGGTTTAAGGGTATGTAAATACCCTAATAATGTCAGAGAGGGTTCTGAATTCCATCAGGACCTTATTATGGCTTTTGATAAATGTGGGGCGGATATAATGAGAGCTATTATCAAAAATAATGAAATTGAAATGGAAAGTGTTTCTACCCAGATTGAGACTATTGACAACAGTATTATAAATGACTGTTTAGTACTGACACTGAAAAAGTGAAATACTTTGACATTTTGAATAATATTGAAGTGAAATGTAAGAAAGTACAAGAGAGAAACATTATGAGGATAGCGAGGGACACAAATGAATACAGTAATAACACACACTACCCTAAATTTAACCACTCAAAGTGAACAAATATTTTGGAGGGGAAAACGACAGAAGATGGGCGTATAATGAAACACACAATCAAGTTTATGAAGAAAATTTAAACATACAGGACCCTTTAGAATTCCCACCTCCAAGGAGGTCGGAAAGGCTGAGGAAGAAGGAGCCTGTGAATTGCAGGTATGTGAACCACCCACAGAAGGGATGGGCACCACAGTACAGAACTAATTGGAGATAGAACCACACGATGAAATTATACAAGAAGGATATATATTTAGTTACAATGGTTTTAACTACACCGACACTATTATTACAAAGGGATATTTTAATTTATTTTTAAAAGGATTCACTTTTATACCTAGAGTAAAAACATATATAGTTAATTTATTAGTTGATTTTAAACTTTTTATTAGACAGAAAAATTTAGAACTATTTTTTAATAGACAAGAAAAAATAAATATTAACATCAAACTAGTGAAGACAAGTATTTTAACCCACCGCTACATCCTCAGCTTAAAAAATTTGAAGTAGTACTGGAAAAAGAACTAAGGGAACTGCTCAAGTATAATAAAGTGACACCTAACATTACAAAAGAGGAGAAGGATATTTTGTATGAATGTAAGGAAAACAAAAATCTAAGAATCATGAAGCCTGATAAAGGTGGGGGGTTGTTTTAATGGACTACATAATGTATGAAGGAAAATGTTTGAGTTGCTCAGTGATGATGACACATATGCAAGAGTTTCTTTAAATGAAGTTAATATTGCTTATAAAAAAAATCTCTATGTGTCTGAATGATTTATTATTAGAGGGGCTCATAGATTTGGGGACTTATAACTTTTTACATGTAGATAAACCCAGAGTCCCCTCCATCTTTGGCATACCAAAGGTCCACAAAAATGTTTCAAATCTACATCTCAGGCCTATTGTTTCAGCAGAAGGATCAGTTATAGCACCTTTAGCAAGGTACATTGATTATAAATTAAAAAAATGTAGTACTGAAGAATGCCAATATTTTAAAGGATTCTTGGGACTTCCTAAGACAGCTGAACAACACACTACAATTGAACACAAAAAGTTTCATCAGTTTAGATGTGGTAGATTTATTCACCTGTATTCCACATGATGTGTGACTCTTATGGTTTGAGGATTTTTTAGCAGACTGTATAATGACATTTCCTTTAGTGTATTTCGCACATATCTCATTTTAATGGATCTAGTTCTTAAGAACAATTTTACATTTTTTTCAGGGAGAGTATTACAGACAATTAAAAGGAGTGGCAATGGGGGCACATTATGCCCCAATATATGCCAACATTAATCTCCTATACTGGGAAAATAAATATATATTTACCTCGGATTACAAGCAACACTGGAACTTTTATGGGTGCTTTTTAGATGACATATGTCTTTTCTGCGCCAGCACTGATAATAAATTTCAAGAAGTTCTTGACTATATTTCAAAAACTACTAATTTTTTTAAAATTCACATATCAATTCAACAATACGGAGTTGAACTACTTAGATGTAAATATACAGAGGGTTCTCAATGGCTTTAAATCTAAAATACATAGAAAACAGACATTCTCTAACTTATATTTACACTACACCAGTACCCACCCTCCTCATCAAAAAAGAGGGGTGATAAAAGGACAACTGGTCCGTGTTAGTAGAATGACCTCGGATGACAAAGATTTTCAAAGAGAATGTGAATTTATAATGGAAATGTTTAGGGCTAGGGGTTACCCTTGTAGTTTACTGACTGATGTTTTGACGGAAGTTACAGAGGCTAGAAAATCTAGGTTTGCTCCTATTTTGGATGCAAACCATCATCTTCCAGATAAGACAGGCCAGGATAAGAATATAGAAAGTGGAACATGCCAGTCAGCTCTAACTATTACTTATGACGGTGAAACAAACTTGGTGAAGAGAGTTATAGAAAATGGGTGGAACAAATTTGCAAGGTTATCAGATTTAAATATTATATTTGATAAACCACTCAAATGTATCTACAAAAAAGGACGAAACATCAAGAATATATTAGAGGGAGGTTCACACCAAAACAGTTATGGAATTTTTTCTAGCAATAAAAAAGGCACACATAAATGTGGAAACTGTCCACAATGTGTTTATATACGGACTGGTGATACCATACATTTGAAATGTAGATATAAGCATATAAACACTAAAGGGCACGCAAACTGTAACACCAAAGGTGTGATATATATTGCTTTATGTGATGTGTGTGACTCATTTTATGTGGGAAAGACGGAAAGAAGGTTAAAACAAAGAATGTATGAACATAGATACGATATACAGAACAAGAAGGAAAATAACACCTTGTATAAACACTCTCAATCATGTAAAAATGCAGATTATCACTTTTTTGTAATAGAAGTAATACCTATAGATCCCAGGGGTGGTCCCTGGGAGACTAGAATAGAGTACAGGGAGCTATACTGGCAACTGGTCCTGGAAGCCTGTAATTATCCAGGACTAAATGATATGGTATCATTGAAACCTGTACTAAAGCTTAGATCAGCAAAATTGTAATCAAAAAAATTTTATTTACCTTATTCACTGTCTTTCAACTAGATAAAAAAGACTTGTTGATTTTACTCAGGTTGTATGAACAGCTTTGACAGAATTTTAATATGTGGTTCATGCTTTCTCCACTAGATGGTGTAAATCTACCATTTTACATCATTTTAATTAGTTTTAAAACAAAGGAGTTTTTTAAGTGTTATTTCTATTTGAATGTACTTTATTTTTCATTCTGCAAAAATCATCCCATTTTATATATATGTATATTTATTTGCATATAATATTTTAGGGTCTTCATGGTTTTATTTATGAAGTTTTTAACTAGGTTTCATACCATTTACATTTCAAGTCACATCCTGTTGTACTTAATAATTAATTGATTTAAGTATGCTATTGGCTAATTTGAGGGTGGAAAAGGTTTTTAAACAAGTAATTATGATGCATACGCCGATCTGATGAAGTTCTTTGAGACGAAAACGTAAGGGGAATTGTTTTAACAGCGTTTATGCTCTATGTGCTGCGTCTTCGTTTTGTTTCTTTCTTGCAATAAATACTTTTTGTGTGTTGGATCCGCTTGGTCTCCAGTGTCTACATCTGGATTATAACCCCAGACATTCCCAGAGGTAGTGGTCTCTAAATGCACTATATACCTGAATAAGATCTCCTCTTAGACATCTGTAAGGGACACTGTATAAGTTCAGATATTTTAGTCTTTCATAATAACTTAAATTTTCACATGCATAGATGTCCTTGGTATATTTCCGCTGTACTCTTTCCAGTTTACTCATGCTTGTTTTCTTATAGGGTTTCCATATTGTTATTCCATACTCAAGTTTGGGTCTAACGTAACTAACAAACAATGACTTCATTATTTTCGATTTTCTATAGACTTTATAAATCTTTTTATACAACATGTAGCTCTATAACTATCATTAACCACTTGATTGACATGATTAGAAAAGCTCATAGTTGAATCTACCCATATACCCAGGTCCTTAAATGACTCTACAGTTTCAATCACTGTGTGCTGTATTAAATATCCACCTTTCAATTTATGTCTCCCAAATCTCATATGCATAGTTTTTGATGAATTCATCAGCATATTATTCTCCTGTGCCCAAATGGTCAATTTCGTCAAGTTATTTTGCAAACATTCCTTATCTGTAACACATGTAATCAATTTACCCAATTTCAGGTCATCTGCATATAGACTGTAGAACACTTCAGATGTAAAAGTTAGGTCTGAAAGATATAATCTAAACTAGTAAGGGCCTAGGACAGAGCCCTGTTGGACACCCTGACTGTAACCAAGGATTTCTCCTGTCCAGTTGCTGTATGATACTTGCCATGTCCTTTTTGTAAGCCATGCAGCTATCCATGTTATCAAGAGTACATCAATACCTAGTTGTACTAATTTATCAGTGTTTTGTGTATGACCCTGTCAAATGCTGGTCAGATCTATATAAATTACATTACAGCACAATTTTTCATTCATAGTTGTTATTATATTGTTATAGAACATCATGTTACAGGTGGTAATAGATCTATTTTCAACATATGCATGCTGATATATGGTTTCAAGTCCCAACCTATCCAGTTCTGACAATAACTTATCTAATATTACCAACTCCATTATTTTTCCACAACATGAAACTAGACGTAAGGGTCTATATGACTCTGGGTTAGTCCTACTCCACTTTCCCTTAGAGACAAGCTTAATAAGTGCATGTCTCTAATCTTGAGGAATCTTCCCATATTTATATGACCTCATGAATAATAGATATAACGGTACTGTAAGTTTTTGCTGAAGTGTTCTCAGGTCATTGTTACTAATTCCATCTCCTTCCTGTGCTTTGTTTGGATCCAGTTTGTGCAGTTCTTTTTCAATATACTCTAATTTGATTCCAGTATCTGAAGTTACCTGGATGCCACTCGGACAACTTATCACCCCTTTTGTGGAGCCAAACTGTTTTGCATAAGATTTTGTAAATATATCTATAATCTGTTGTGTCTGAGAATAAATTTTAGAATCTGCACACAGTTTATCAGTTTGTGTGTCTTTACCCCTTCCACATCTTATGCATCTAAAAAAAGGTTTCCTATTATGCTCAATATCTTTGCATAAATTTACTTGATCTTGTCTCACACTATACTTAATCTGTTTGTCCAACCTGTTTATTTCAGTTTTCAAAGTTGTAGTTCGACCTCTCTTCCATTTCTTATATTTTTTGTCTCTCACCTTAATCAGATATCTTGTTCATATGGAGATATACCCCCCTGATGTTGTATGCCTAGATCCTAATGTTAAACATTTTTTTGATTTTTTGCACTCAAACAATTTCTCTTTCAAAACTTTCCACATTCCATCTGCAGTTTTTCCACTGAACACCTCGCTTCAGTTAGTTTTATATAGTGACTGTTCTGCTTCCATATAATCTGTAATTAACCTTCTGTGCATTGGCTTAGATTTCATTTTGGTAGAATTATCTAGCAGCAAATTAATCTTTATAACCCCATGATCACCACACATCAGTGGTGGTAAAACTTGACTTGAAGTTGCAGTAATTTCTTTGGGGACACAAACAATGTCTAGTATGTTCCATCCCCTGGTAGTTTTTTTACATTCTGAAGCAAATGTTCCTGAATATACGCTGTGAATAATTTCCTTACTAATGTTGTTGAATCAATATTATTCTAGTCTGTTTCTGGTAAATTTAAGTCCCCAGCTAATATTATTCTTCCCTCCTGTGTTTCATGCAAGAAATGTATGAATTCCTTTGGTCATCTGCACTTGACTTTGGTGGTCTATACACTCCAACAATTGTTTCATGTTCCAGGGTTGTCATTATTGTCACAGTTATACAGTCTATAGTATTGGTATTATCATTGAACATGTAATAATCACAGGTCTCATAGCTATCTTTAATTCCTATCATAACACCTCCACCTGAATTTTTGTTAGACTGTCTGTTACAGTAAAAACATTTATACCCTGACAGAACTGGTTTCCAGTCATTGTTCTTTAACCATGTTTCACAAACAATAACAACATAAATCTTGTGGGAATGTAGCAAATTTTCCAATAAAAAACATCATTATTAATGCTCCTAGCATTAACAAACATCAGAGATGCATCAAATTTTGCTATCTGTGAACTGTTAAATTTTCGACCTGGCAAAAATTCTGCCTAATGTTTGTAAATACTGCAAAATATCTGCTGTAAAAATTCTCTTCCCTGACCCCTGATCTTGACATTGTCTTGTTTCATAGGTGTTGAATCTTTGCAGAAAATAGATGTATCATTTCCTAAATGTGTTCTATTTGTTCTATGCTAACATTATTTAGTTCATCAGTCCAGTCATTAATATATGAAACGACAGTTCTCCAAGCCATGCCAATCACACAAGTGCAATCATCATCATTATGTCCAGATTTACTTCTAACAATAGCAAGCAAATCATTCATCTTTTAGGTTCATAGGTGTGTACTAGGCTAATGGCCCTGGAGCCTTTACAAGCCTAGCCCATAGAAGTGCCCTGGCATTGTGCCACCTGATGTCAGTTCCCAGTGCCTCTATCAAGTAGAGCCACTGGAGTGATCCCCGGGGTAAACTTTCTATTTCCCATCCACTCATCAAGATTTCTCTTGAAGAGGGCCATTGAGATGCTCTGCTTGACATGTATGGGAAGTGTATTCCAGAGCATGGGCAGTCTCTGGGTTATGAACCTGTCCCTCCAGCATGTTCTGTTGATTGTGGTAATGAGGTTGAGGTCTCTGGAGTGTGTGGTGTGGAGGGATTGGGATTTCTTTAGATGTAGCATTTCTAACAGAGCTGGGTCAGACACGGCTTTGTAAGTCAAGCAGAGATTGCCTGTTAGTAGATGATATGAGACAGAGAATAGCTGGAGTTTTTTTAGTCTGTCCATGTAGGACATGTGTTTAAGGTCTAGGATCCTCTTTGTGAGTTACTTTTGTGGCCTCTCCAGCTGTTGCAGGTGTCTAGTGAGGTACATGCCAAATGGGGCATTATACTCAATGACTGGTCTAATGAGGGAAGAGTAGAGAGAAATGATGACCTTATTTCTTCCTGGATGCAAAACCCTTGGTAATGAGATGTGCCACATAGAAGGACTTTTTGACCACAGTGGCAATGTGGTGGTCGAAGGAGAGGTGCTGTCAATCTGTAACCCCAGATCTCTTATAACTGCTTCAGTGTTCAGTTGTCTCCCATCGATGTGGTAATTAGTGGGAACTGAGATTTTCCCAAAGGGATGATGATGCATTTTTTGGCATTAAGCTTAAGGCCATGGTTGGTTTTGACACCAGTCACTGGTCTCAGTGAGGCCTTTCTCTAGGATGTCTGCATCACTTGGGGAGTTAATAATGGCTCCCAGCTTGCAGTCATCTGTGAACTTGGTCAGCCAGAGTCTCTCCGTGTTAGCTTGGACTTCTGAGAAGTAGATGCCAAATAGGAGAGGACCCAGGACCGATCCCTGTGGGACTCCACTCGTGACTGGTCGGCAGTCTGACTTGAAGTCCACTACTTTCACACTTTGGGTTCTATCTGTGAGCCAATTTGCAACTCACCTAACAATATAGGGGTTGATGCCTAGTTTGGTGAGTTTATCAATAATTCCTGAGTGAGGAATGGTATCAAAGGCCTTGGCCAGATCGAGGTAGGCTGTATGAACTGCCTTACCCTCATCCACAGCTCTATTGACTGACTCAAAGAAGTCAACCAGCTTGAACAGGCATGATCTACCTTTCACAAAACCAAATTGCGTGGGATCTAGAGTTTTGAGATTCCCTATATCCATGTTAGTTAGGTCCATGATGATGCACTCCATAGCCTTACATATCAGACTCGTCAGGCTAATGGGGCAATAATTTCCAGGGTCTGTAGTCACTCCTCTTTCATGTAGAGGAATGACTGTAGCAGTGCATCATTTGGAAGGGACAAAGCCTGAGGTGAGGCTCTGAGTGAACAGGGCACACAGATGTGGTGCCAGTTCACTTTGTAATTCAAGTAGAACACAGCCAGGGATATTGTCAGGTCCCAAGGAAGCTGTATTCTTGGTCTTGGACAATCCAGATTTAACCTGTGCTGCAGTAATGCTGGGTGCCTGGCATTCTTCCGATATTGAAATTAGTCCTTTGGGGGGAGGGGTAAAGTTGGCATTGAATCTGTCGGCCAGTATGTTGGGAATATCTGTTGGCTCAGTATAGGAGGTACCATTGTGCAGTAACTCAGAGCAAACCTGGGTATTGCAGTGGAGATTGTTGATATAACTACAGATGGATTTGTGGTTGTTTTTAGTGTCTGCCACAATTCTGCTTTCATAGCTGGCTTTGGAGGTTTTGATGAGGGATCTCAACTTTTTGTTGAGACTAATAAGGGAATTTTTCCAGTCTTGGGACTTCACCTTTTTCTGCAACTGTTTCTTCCTTCTGTTGTAGAGTTTATTAATGGCAGGGGACCAACAGATTGGCTTTCTTTTTTGGAGGAGAGCATCTTGGTTCTGTTGGGTATGACTAGTTCCATGCATTTATGTACATGTACATACAGTGCATTGGTGTATGATTCATCAGTCATGCATCTATTTTCCATTGGCATGGGTGCTGTGAAGTTAGCCACCTCTGTTTTTAGGAGTCCAAAGTCAGCGTTGGAGAAGTTTTTCATAGTAGATACCTTTGTGGGGTGTGTGGGTGAGATGTGGATTTCCAAGGTGATTAGTTTGTGGTCAGATCTAACCAGGGAGGAATTGACTATTGGTGTAGAGCAATGGTTGTCTATGTTAGTAATAACCAGGTCAAGGATGTTGCTTCCTCCAGTGGGGGTAAGAATGAGGTGGTCCATGGCATTGGAACTGATGAATTCCAGGAAGCGTTGGGCCAGTGCATTGCTGCATGAGTAGTTTTCCCAGTTGATGGAGGGGTAGTTGAAGTAACCTAGTATGAAAGTGTTGGGTTGGATCTTAATAGTTTCCAGGGTGTTTAGGAATGTGGAGTGAGAGTCTCGGGACATGGTTGGTGACCTATAGCAGGCTACAACCTGAATCTCCATCTTACCCAATGTTAGTTGTACCTGGAGTATCTGAGGTGCATTATACTGGGCTACTAGTCTGGAGGTGTGCATATCCTTTATGAATATGGAGACACCTCCACCTTTGGAGCTTTGGTCCATGTTCTGGGGCCAAAATGTGTGGAATGAGTTATAGCCTGGTAGTGCAGGGGTGCTTTTTGATGCTTTAAACCAGGTCTCCTTTACAGCACAAATGTCGATGTTCTCCATTTTGAGAAGTGCTTCGAGCGAGTGCATCTTGAGATTTAGACTTCTAGCGTTGAGCAGCATGACCCTCAGACTGCATTTATTCATAGCTGCTACGGTGGTAATTTGGTCTTTGGAACACTGCCTAAAAAAGCCACGATAGGGGTGACAAGAGCCTTAGCCAGTACCCGGAAACCCAGGGTTGACAGATGCAGGCCATCTCTGGCAAAGCATCAAGGTCTGTCAATCATGTCATCCCAAGCAAACAGATACTGGATCCCCTTAGCATGACATGAGAAACTTAGCCAATTGTTGAAGTCAATCATTTTCTGTTTGTACTGTGGTATCATTCTGGGCGATGGTAGGTTGCTGCTCAGGGCTAGGGTCAAACCTGTCTGGGCCACATAATCCGATATTTTTGACATGAGGAACCAAGGTCACCAGTGTTATCAGATGTTACCTTTAAATATGCATAGCATTTATTACACTGTACAAGATATTTGTGTTTAGCAAATCGTTACTTGCATACTCATTTAAGGAATCCATTTTCAGCTTCAAATGAATAAAATATTGCAAAAGAAAAGAATAATCAAAATCAGTAACCACAGAATTCAAAGAGAACTTAAATCAACGTCTATGACAAAAATCACAAAAGCAATATACAACTAAATACTAAAGTAAATGTAGTAAAGTTGTTCTGACCATATAAAGTTCTGCAAGCCAGATAGCAGTTGTAATTCCTTTACATCGCATGTGAAGGCGTGCAGTTGATTCTGGCCTTCTGCTCACTGTCTCTCGCAGTTGCACTTCTTTTTAACAGTAAAGTTAAATAAATCACAAACCAAGATAGGATCAGTTTGTTTGAGAATTAGCTGGTTGTCAGTGAGCATGAGGCAATTTCTACATTGCCTCAGGATGCCCATACCCACCAAGCTGGTAAAGGAGATAGTGGGAAATTTATATCCCTGGCAACAGACCACTTTTTAATTGATTAGACAGTTGGAGTGAGAATATAATATAATGTCAGAAGTATCCAGTTTACAACTCTGGGGTCATTGCTTGTCACTGCAAACTAATTGTCCTGTGTGCGACTAGGTATTGGTGAAATTTCAATTGTGATTTTACAGGAAAAAATGTCACTCAAGGTGTCTGTGTCTTTACAGGTGAAGGAAGCATTTGGTAGTCTCAGAAGTTCTGGAAAAAAATAGAGCTCATAAAAATTATATTTATTTGATCTAGGATAGCAACCTTTCTACATCTCTGCCCAACACTCCATGGGGTAATGTCACCAACCCCAGCTCTAAGTGATTAAGCAAAGTTTGCTTTGAGAGTACTAGAAGAAAAGCAGGACATTCTTATTCCCAAATCAAAGGTAAACAAGCCACCTGGCATGAATGGATTGCCTCCTGAGTTCTATACACAACTACCTCCAAGAATATTGGGTGCCTTCTGGAATGTATGCCACCTGGTCACTGAACATGGACCCATATTACTAGTCTTAAGCCTTAGAAAACTCTTCCTTTTGGTAGTTACAGACCTGTTTTTTCCCAAAGTGCTGACAGTGAAAGAATTTTTGTTCTACATATAACCCAAGAATGTATAGAGCTGCTTGTTTTGCTTCCTATATGCCTGCAATTGTGCAGCCTAATCAGGTAGATTTTAAAAGGTCAGACTACATGGACATTTACAGGATTGCTCACTGGTTACTAGAAGGCCAAAGATCACATTGGCCTTGGACATTTCTACTGGTAGATGGCAAAAAGGCATGCTTTTGTGCTGTATCTATATTTATTCTAAGTTCTTCAATAATGTAATACTCCTGGTTTTCTCTTATCAAGTCTGTACTCTGGTTCAGATGCTGTATTCTGTGCAGGTCCTTATTTTTCTAAGCCACTACTTATTTCTAGGTGGGTAAATTACGGGTGTCCTGTAATGTCTTTATTGTTCTCTTTGCCATGAAGCCTTGACCATGACAGTAACTGATAGTCTGGCTATGCTGAGACTGAATCATAACCATCAGTATAGAAAGGGAAGCCTAACTTCATTCACTGATGATCTGCTACTCTTCCTTTGAGAACAATGTAGCATGATCCCAAGGTGTTGGTGGATCCTACAGGAATGGCAGCATCTAACAAGCTATAAAGTTAACCCGACTTTGTTGGCTCTCCACAAGGGCAGCTTTGATCCCCTGTCTCTTTCACAGACTCATGACTTTAATGGACTCCCTTAGCATTAAATATCTGGGAATCCATTTAGTCCCACCCCCTCAAAAATTAGGGACCTGAATTAATAGGCTTTGCAACAGTCTCTTATAGGGGAACTTCAGCTCTGGAGTGGGTGGAATTTTCCTGATAAAATAAGGTTAGTTCTCTTAAAGACAGTTTTAATCTCCTTGCTTCTTTATATTATGCAAGCTCTTCTTAAGCATTTTTCATTTAAACAGGTTTGCAAGAAGGATTGGCAGATGTTGACCTTCATTTGGGACCTTATCATATTTGGGGGGGGTCCTACCACTTACACTAGCTTTTAAAGATAGAGGAGGCCTGAGAATGCTGAGATTCTTTGGTAGCAGTATTAATCTACAGTTTTAAGAACCTCTGTCTTGGCATCACCCCAAACAGATTTCACAGTGGATTTCAGTGCAGGCAAATCTCATACTTCCTGTTTAGTATCAAAACTGCCATTTCCTAACTTTCCCCTAACTGTATTTCTGTCACCGGTGAGCTATAGGAAAATATCATGGTATATGGGATAATTAGGAAGTCCAGCAAAAGGAAAAAGCAGTAATGATGATGCACAATCTAGATCTAATGCCTTATGAATTGCCCAGAAAACGTATTATTCTGAGCCATACATGAACTATCTTGTACATGTTGGAATTGCCTCGGCCAGGGGAGTACTGGGATATGGCAGCATATTTGTTTGAGTTCTCCAACTCTTTGATTGTTGGAATCAATTCAAGTATGGCTTTGGTGAAATGTCTGGTAACCCCAACCTTCTTAATTCAAATCTAGTCTTGTATGTGATAGCTTCTCAAACTCTTTCAAGAATATCGCTCTCCGTAGTGGCCTTAATGGCTAAAACATCCATCACAAAAGATAGAAGACTAACATTCTTCCTCATTCTAGAAACTGGCGTATGATTTTTGATCAGATACACCAAGCTGAGGTCAGAGCTGTGCAGTGCAAGGTAGTATGAATTAATGCTGTGCAGACTACCCAAAGCAACACTCTGAGATAAGTTATTCAAGGAAGACTTTCCCTTTAGTTCTTCTAAAGGTGAAATGATGTAATACACGTAGCAATATTACTCTCATCCTTCTTTTTCTCCCATCTCCTTCCTACCTGTCTCTTACTATGTAAAGCCCATTGACATTGAATGTAGGTGGTCCTAATGACTCTTTTTTTTTTTTAGGTAAACCTTTTGCAATCCCCCTGATTTTTGAGGTACTCATGTTTTCATAACACTGTATAGCTTTGCATTCTTTGATTTTTTTTTTCATTGTTTATATTCACAATGCGATTTGATTAGGATGCTTTAAAGTTTTTTCCTCATGAAAATATATTAAATATATAAAATATCTCATAGTACTGCTATATAATTTTCGAGTCTAATTCCTTTAAAATTCTTAACAGATATTTACTATATAACTGGGTTAAACGAATCTGCGTCCATTCTTTGATCTGAAATTTTATGTATACTCTTAGTCTGATGGCTCAGTTTCTTTGCGTGCCTTTGTAAACAATTTAGATAAGTTTATGCAGAAATTCTTTACCATTGTCAAAGCTGAACATTTAATTGAGATGGCCTACCTGGTATAAATCTGCATTTTGTTAGCTGGAATATGTTACTAAATGTGCTGTAATTCTATTAAGCATGATTAAGAAAATCATTTATAGTCAAAATGTCACTATATTATTGACACTTTGAGCTATGTGTTGTACTGAACTTGTACCTGATAATTGAATTTGAATTATGTATAAAGCTGCCAATGCCCATCATGTAAAGTATGGACTTTGAACACAAGGGTTTCAAAACACCTACTGGCCAGCAAATTAGCTCCAACTTTACCCCTGTCACCCCCTCAACCTTTCCTCAGAAAATACCATCAAATATAAACCCCCCTGCTATCACTAGGGTACAGGCCCTTAACACTCTCTCTAAAGCTGGGAACACTGCATCAATGGGGTCAGACAGTATCCCAGGATGCCTTCTAAACAGCATGAAACATGACCTATCAGGCCGTCTGGAATTGCTATTTAACTGTAGCCTCCAAATAGGTTTTGTGCCTCATGAGTGGAAAGCAGCAACAGTTATCCCTCTGCACAAAGGTGGGCCATCTACAGACCCTGGAAACTACAGCCTCAAGTCTCACTACTCTCATATACAAAACCATGGAAAGAATTATCATGGAAATGATTGATATTGACATAGGAAACCTCCAGACACTGGACCCAACCCAGTTTGGTTTCATTAAGGGCAAGTAATGCCTACTCATCCTGGTGGACTTCTTTGATAAGGTCATCAAAGCAACGGATGAAGGCAAAATGGTTCATACTGCCTACCGTGAACTGGCCAAGGCATTTGACACAATACCCCACTCAAGAATTGTTGACAAACATTAGAGGTTAGGTACAAACCCTTATGTCACCCAGTGGATAGCCAGCTGGCTCACATACAGGACCCAGGAAGTTAGAATTGGGGAGCCTACCTCTACAACGAGGGCAGTCACAAGCAGAGTTCCTCAGGGATCAGTCTTGAGATTGCTCCTTTTTGGCATTTACTTCTCTGAAGTCAAGGTCACTGTCACTCACCTCTGGCTGTCTAAATTTGCAGATCACTGCAAATTAGGAACTCTTGTTGAATCGCCGACAGACACGCATGTTCTCCAGGAAGGGCTGACACAAACAAGCAAACTGGTGTCAGAGCCACAGACTAAAACTAAATGCCAAGGAATACATAATAGTATCCTACAGGAAGTCATCAACCCCTGGTAACTATCATATTGACAACACACCCCTAAGAGTTGACCCAGTAGTCAGGGACTTGGGAATGTACAGACAGTAATCTAGCCTTTGACCATCACATGTCTATAGTGGTGAGGGAATCAGTCTATGCTCTGCAAGTTATAAACAAAGGTATGGCATTTATGTCAAGGAAGTCACTGTTCCACTGTATTTGGCATTCTTCAGCCCTATCATTGTGTACCATACCTCCTTTGATATGTACCTAACCAGGCATATCCAACAACTGGAATGTCCACATAGGTTCCTCACTAAAAGAATGTAGGGTGTAAGTAACATGTCCTACGCAACCTCCTGAAGGCCCTATCTCTGTATTCTGTCTCCTACAGACTATTGAGGGGAGATCTGTGCTTGGAGTACAAGGTATTGTCAGATCCCACTCCGATGTACCTCCTGCATATCTGCAAAATAAGCAGTACCAGAATTCCCCATTCAAAAGACTTAAACCTTGCCTGTGATATAAACAGGACCAGCTGGAGAGACAGGTATGTATCCCAGAGACTACTCCTTCTCTGTAACAGGCTTCCCATCCATGTGAAGCAGAGTTCCTCCTTAACCCATTTCAAGTGTAACCTGGAAAATTATATGGGGAACTGGTTTGGCACCTATGTCTCTAATGGACACAGCCAGCCTGTAAATGGTTCATCTACCAGCCCCTGCTTGTAAGTGTTTCACCCCCCAAGCCCCTGCTTACACTTATCAAGGGTACCAGAACTTATCAGAGATTTAGGGTGCATGGCTAGGATTAAAAAGGCCCTTCTGGCTGTTAGCCTGGTAAACACCAATGAACCTATGAATGTAAGAGTTTGAGATTTAGGGTAGGTATAATACAGAGGATTATGGTCATAACAGACTTATGTGTTTGAGACATGTATGCCAGGAAATTCACCGCAAGAGCAAAGCTCAAGAGGTAAGTTTTGGTATTCATGTTGAGATCATGTAATAATTTGCTAATGATCAGTGAGACCAAATCATAATTCTTTGTAGTGGATGAAGTTATATATGCTCTATGTACTATCGGTTACAAAAAACTGGCAGGAGTTTGAAGTGTTTTACTGGCTTTCAAACCCTGGGAGGCTGGCCTAATGGTTAAGGTGCTTGCCTTACAAGCACAAGGTGCAGGGTTTGAGTCTCATAAGAGATAATTGGCTAGGTTTAAAATGGCTCGCAAGGGCAGTTAAGTTAGTACTAACCTATGAACCTATTTGAAGCCCAGTAAAACTCTTTAGTGCTGTTAAACAATCAGCAGACCGAAACAAAGTGTCCTTCCTGAAAGACAGATACTTAAAAACTGTTAAGACACTTTATTCTTATAGGTGGTTCCTAAGCTATAGGCCCAAGGATCATTTTATGCCAAGCCAGACTTACAACAAATTTACCAAAATAGTGCTGATATGTGTCAATACCCAAATGCATCTTATGGTTATTATATAGGCTTGTACACATCAAGCTTTTACAGACTACTTTTTTGTTAGAAAGTGTGGCAGAGTGAAGTTCTAAAAGTTATTAAAAGCTGTTTTACTTTCTGCCACTATTCTTTGCCAAAAGATACTGCCTCCTGTTCATCCCTAGTGCAAGACTCGATCTCAGCAGCACTTGAGGTACTTAACAAAAGCTTGTTTAGCTCTTTTCCGATGTCAAAAAGGTGTTTAATACAGTTGTGTTTTTCCCAATAATGGAGTGTAATTGCAGTGCTCCATGCACTTAGGTATGTAAACATTTCATGATTGTTCATTTTGACCATGAATTTCTGATTTTTATGAGCTTGAGTTGTGACTGCTTTATATGACAAATGTGTAAAAATGTTGCATATATGGTCAGACTGTTATGAAACAATATGTTATGTCTGTACTATAAAGAGTTCTTATTAAGACAGACAAATATATGGGAAGAGTTTTGATATACACAAAAATGATGCATCATTATTTCCACATAGAGATTCTATACTGCTATGAGCATATATGTGTTAGAACTGAATTGCAAGTAAAATTATACTTATGTCCTAACTAATGATAGAACTTCTCATTTGAGGTGGTTTAAGAATTATAAAAGGGGACTGATGTTCAGGGTGGGTATGCCATTGATATTATTCTGTGACTGATGCCTCATACTTCCCATTTTGTACACATCAAAACTTATCTGCTGGATAACATGTAATGAGCATGTTACTTCAGTGTCTGAATCTCTGTTCTGCATCATCGTTTTGTTAAAACTGCTTGAACATAGTGTAAGACTTTTTTAAGATGGAGAATTTACAAAAGGATTACATATTAGAGGTTATTTTGCCAAAACTGTTTTTTTTATTATTGTCAGAATGAAGAATTTGCATACATGAAGACAAAAGTGAAGTATTCTGTGCAGCTAATAACATGCTGGAAATATTAGCTGGGTTAAGTCTGTAAGCACTATGAAATGTTATTCTGTAAGGGTACCAGGGGATTAAATATAACAGAAATACGTAGATAATAGATGGAACTGCTCACAACATAATTTTATATGGGAGAATGATAGATGACTGGTTTAATGTTAAAGAGACAGAAAAGGCATGTTGAATGTGCAGGCAAGGTGTGCAAGTTGAAGCCTGATACACTCAGTGGCCTTAACATTTATAGAGATAGTATTTATTTATTTACACTTTGTTGTTCCACTAGGACAATGACTTATTTTCAGGGAAGACCCAAGGTGGTATTCATACTGGCTAGGGGAAATTTAGCCAGGGCATCGGAGAACTTCCTCTACTATTTTTTATTAGTGTCGTAGGATCTTTCATATATACCTCAGCTATCACCAGCTTAGGCAGATGGAGCATCAATTTAACATCTCATCTGATGGATGACACACTCAGGAGTTCAACACCCTCATTCTGCTACAGTCAGCTACCTGGTGTAGGAAAAGAACCCATAGCCTTCTGATATTCCAGTACCAAAACTGAGTATGCTACCTGTTGATCTGCTGAGACTGCATTGTATACCAGATTGTGATTGTTACTTGCTGAAGTCAGTGGATCAGATAATTCTTAGATTAAAATTCTACTTATAGGAGTTATTCTCCTGTTTCTTGGCATGGACTTAGAATGAGTAGAACAAGACACAGAGGGGCCATCTTATGCCAGAAACCTGGTGTTAATGCTATATATTGTTCTGCTTTTGAGAATGAGTATTACATAATAATGCATGTTTTTTTTATTGCTGGAACACCAAAAGTTGTACTTATGGCCGAGTGTGCATCTGGAGGCTGACAAAAAGGAAAGGAGTTATTAGTATTTTTTCCTTTTACACATTTAAAGTTATCAATATCTCCTGGCATTGAACTGCCTGTGATTTGATTGAGGGTATGTTTTTTTCTTTGCTGTATACCATCCATTCCTGCTTATTTTTATTATTATTATTCATTTACTGGTAGGAAAGACTGACAAAGCACTGCCTGCAAGGATGGCATAATATGATCACATTCCAATGAGCTACTGTAGTATTTGTGTTTCTTTGTTCATGGCATAACTTAATGGGTTCTACAGCAAGATAAAGTGAGACAGAGATGTCATTGGACATAGAGTATTACATTTTTCTCTATCAATAGGCTGTTTTTTCTCTGTTACAAACAACTCCAGTGATGTTAAAAAATGAAAGGTTAGTTCCCAAGGAAAATGTGAAATAGTATTTTGGGAAAAAAGTCCTGAGGTACCTCTATTGCAAGGAAAGAGATCAAAATAAAAAAAAAGTATAGTAGAGAAAGGAAGGGCCAGTGAAACAGCTTTATTTTATTTTCCCTTTATACAGTAGAAAGTACGGTTGTGTAAGTAAACTTTCCATAATAGTAGATGTTTGAATAGATCATTACTACAGTTGCCTTAGCTATATGGGGATTGTAATCTTGTTACCTAGATATAATGGGTGTCCAGCTGTCAAAGCTTAAGGGCACCTTCCTTGTTGCCAAATCATTGCTAGCTCAAGCTAAGCAGGAGAAAACCAGCAGTATGGACACCAAGCCCTTTAAAGCGTTCATACCAACAAAAAGAGGGCAGCTAGAACTCTGAAAGATGTAAATGCTAAGTAAACAGAAACTCAACCTGACAACAAAAATCATGCAAAATATGGGGGATGCAAGAGGGAACAGCTGCTGCAGCAGTGATCTAGTTGAACATCTACTGTTTTGGTACATTTATTTTCACAACTGTACTATGTTTGTCATTAGATCACTGCTGCAGTAACTTTAGGCAGAGGCTTTGTGGGTAGAATACCACAGCTTATATGATTTGAGAGGAGGAATGATGATGGTCTGGGAGCCCGTGGAGACTGGTTCTAGACCTGGATAAGGAGTCTAGTTTGTAGTGCTTTGATAAAGTATATACAGAGAACCAAGTTTCTGCCTGTAGAATACTTCTAGAGTCCACCTCTTTCCAAAAATCCACTGAAGAAGCCAAGGCCAAAGCAAAATGTGCCTTGATACTGCCTGGAATTGACTTGTTATGTGGGAATAACAAAAGGAAATAACATGGAACAACCATTTGGAAATTGTTTGCTTTGACATTGGTTGTCCTTTTTTCTGACCCTCATAAACAATGAATAACTGATAAGAATTTCTGAAAGACTTAGTTCTGTCAAGATAATATCTGAATTGTCTGTGGACTTCCAGAGTATGAAGAATCCTTTCTCCCTCATTTTTAGGTTCTGAAAAGAAGACAGAGAGATGTATAATTTGGCTAAAGTATACTTGGATACATTTTAGCCCTAAATGAAGGGGAAAAAACAATTTCTTGTGGAAAATGAGATATGGTTGACCCACCATAAGTGCCTGCAACTCAGGCGAACTTATTTCAGAAGTCAGAGCAATTGGCAACAAGAACCTCAGATCAGCCGGACAAGCTGGTTCAAATGGAACAATAGTTAATTTTGCAAAACAAAATTAAGACCCAAGGAGGAGATACCTGCTTTCTAGGTGGATGGAAATGCAGAACCCCTGTCAAAACCATCTTGATATGTGAGTGCATTGAAAGAGGGGTACTCAAAGGGCAGACATGCTGATATATCTAACAAATAAATCTTGAAAGAGGAATAAGAAAAGCTAAGATAATAACTCACACAAATATTATAAAGTAACAGAAATGCTTGCCTTAAAAGAATGTTGGTTTTTAATGTGACACCAACTAGAAATTCTTTTCCATTTGCTAATATATGATTTTATAGCAATAAGTTTATTTGTCCCTTTAAATACCTGCTGCACATCCCCAGAAAATGAGTGCCTAAAAGGTATTAGAATTCTACCATCCAGGCAGTTAGTTAAAGTTGTTTCAAGTTGAGGTGCATCAAACAACCCCAGTCTTATGTGAGTAGGTCCAGCTTGTGAGGAAACTTGTGGTAATTACCCTTGGCCATTTCCAAAATAATGGAGAACCACTGTTGCCTAGACCAGAAGGGAATCTGTAAAAGGAAAAAACTTCAAAGACCAATGCACGTTAGGTTCAAGCAAGGCACCCATTATTACTTGCAGCAAGGAGACAAAGCATGTAGGTACAGGATTTGTCTAGCTCTTTGATGATCAGTATGTTATTCTTATACAGTTCTCTTCATGTCACACAGAAAATGTTGCTATTCTATTGCTGACGTAGTTAGACACAGCTTTCTGTATGCTCTACAGAAAATGTTACTAGACTTATTGCTGACTAGGTTACATTATTTGCTAGCTTGCAAAACATTTTGAGAAAAACAACCTGGCCTTGGGCTTATTTTAGCCCACCTTAACTTTTCAATTCTTCAATTGTGCAGTTCTAATACATGTGTTACATTTTGTTTAGATTCAAGGTACATTTCTAGCTTTGGTACAAGTAACGCTGACTATAGTTTATACTTTCAAGCATCTATTGTTTTCTTTATCAAAGCTTCTAGCAGCTGCATACTTTCTCATGGCACAAGCAGAAATTAATATCTCTTTGTTAAGTTTCATGACATTAGCAGAAATGAAATGTCTCTTGTTATTTTCATGACATTAGCAGAAATGAAATGTCTCTTGTTAAGCTTCTAATAGCTGTGCAGATTCATGCAATGTGAACAGAATAAATGTATTAACCCTTTTAAACCTCGAATGCACTAAGCATGCATATTACTATTATATATTTTTCTAAGATTTCCCCCCTTTTAATACTTTTATTCTACTTTCAAGATAAGCATAAACAGTTTTTTTCTTTCCCTAACCTCTTCCTACTCAGGATTTGCAGTTAAGAGAGTCATTCAGTTTAAGCTCATGAAAGCATTTTTCAGTTTTTTAGCAATTCTTCAAGTTCAGCACCTTGGTATAAGGTTTCTGAAACTGAAATGTCTATAAAATCTTTAATCAGTCTTTTTATGCAAGGGATGCAGCAGCACACACATACCACCAGTAGGATTATTCCTACACAGATGACAATCAGAATGTTCATCAGGATACTGCCCCACCCACCAAACAATTTCTGGAAAAAGTCCGTCAATGGATTTGGTCCTGGTTTGGTCATGGCTGACACATGCTGAATTACCTCAAGATGGTTGTCTAGCTCATGTTTGTGGTCAGGAATATACGAACAGCACTCCTCCTGGATTAAAGCTCACGTACCTCCTCTCGCCGCTAGGGTGAAGTCAAGAGCCATGCGATTTTGAAGCACCACTGTTTTCATGGCAGTCATTTCATCAGTCACCAGTTCTAGGGCAGAAAAGGTTGCATTGCTCATTATTTCGAGAAACTTAGACAATTTTCTCAGTTCCCAGATTGATTTCATTGTCCCATATGCTGGCAGTACACCTGCCCACGATATAACAGTATCACTCAAGTCCATGTGTGACAGTCCATTTTTCCCCAAGCCCACAGCATGATGGTTTTTCCAGCTTGCATTGATTTGCCCCACTGGATTGACAGGCTTCTTGATTTCTCGACCATTCCAAATTTTCCCTTGAGGTAAAACTCCTGTGAGTAGTATGGCCGGAACCAGGTACCCCAAAAAACAACTGCCGGACCAATTCTCAGGTAACCATTTATATGCTTTTCTACCGCATACAAAGTAACAATCTTCTACTTTAGTAGTAACTTTACTATGGCCTGGCTCTGCATGAAACATTTTTTTGTCGATTATAGACAGTTGTCTATAGAGGTCAGCATTATGTTTTACTTCACCAATTGTCCTATGCATCAGTTCAACAAATGAATCATAGCTCGTGTTGCAATAGGATCCGATGTTATCAGGTTTAGTGTAGCATCTATAGGGAACAATCACATTGCAATTGCTCCAACCCACCTGAACTGTATCATTCTTGTAAAAACACACAGTTCCCTTCTGTCGAACAGACAAGTGCAATGCTACTTTATCTTGTGATGTGACATCTGATGTATCATAAATCAAGTTTTCCCAGGTCTTGTTGGCTCCTAGGAGAACTGAAGTTAACAGTAACCCCCCATATGCTGTTGGTAAAGTTGTGCAAATCCAGCAATTCGAAACATTGAAGGTCTCAGCATACACATATTTGATTGCCTGGTTAGTGTTAAAGTTTGGGTACCACTCTGCATGCCACTCTGCACGCTTGTTCAGTTCAGTTTGTGTGGCTGAGAAAAGGAATTGCCACAACAAAAAGATTATTGTCACTAGTACAGTCAACAGGATGATTTATGCAATACTTTTGAGGAAACGGTTGTTCTGCATTTCTGTTTTCTCCGACTCTTCCAAGTAGGTGTATTTGGATCTTACTGGATTCCGTCATCTTTATTTCAGACATGTGCACTTACTCTCTGCCCTAATAGGACCTTCAGCACCGATGGTTTCTTCACTGGGGTTGAGACGGATCAGTCCTATTGATCTGACCCCTCTTTGTAGCCAGACTTTGTGCTGTGGGCCCCGATGGAGAGCTAAGATTTTTGTCCAACTCAAAGTTCTTAACCAGCTTGCAGTGCGTCAGGTGTATCCATGAAGCTCGTTCTGCTATCTTGACTGCAGTGGGTGTTGAAAGAAGCACCTGGTAGGGACCTTCCCACCATGGCGATGACCAATTCTTCCGCTTGATGTTTTTGATCCACACCCAGTCTCCTGGCGTCACTGCCACTTCTAATGTTTCGGTTTGTTTTCTATCTGAAACAGAATTTGACTGTAACAGATGTTTAGAACTCAAGAACTTTTTCATATATTCAGCTAGTGTGAAATCAGCTTCCTGGACTGATGACATGAGAAATTTCCACTGGGGTGTATAATAAGCCCTTCCAAATATTTTTTTCAAAAGGAGTCAATCCTTTTGCTGTAGGGACAGTTCTCATGCTCAGCAGTGCCAGGGGTAAACAGTATAACCAAATTTTTCCTGTCTCAGCTATTAATTTCCTCAATTTTTTTTTTTAGTATACCATTATGCCTTTCAACTAGCCCTGCAGATTGTGGATGGTATGCACAATGATTTTTTTAAAGAAATACCAAAATGCTTACTCAACTGCTGTATGGTTTGATTTACAAAGTGTGTACCATTGTCACTGTAGATTCTTTCCGGAATACCAAACCTAGGAATGATTTCCTTGACAAGTACTTTTGCCACCGTAGCTGCATCTGGATTTTTGGTTGGAAAGGCTTCCACCCATCTGGAAAACATATCTACAATGACAAGACAATACTTCTTATTTTCACATTTGTTCAATTCTATGAAATCCATACAACTAGTGTGAAACGGATATGGTGGTGTAGGGAAACTCCCTTGCTTGGGCTTTATCGCCCCCCTGTGCATGATGTTTGTTACAAATCTGAAACATCAAACAAAATTTTTTAGCGTAGTTTGTAAATCCATACATTGTGAACACCTGGTTCACCAGCTGTACCATCCCCCCTGTTGAGACATGGCACTGCCCATGGCTCAATAAAGCTGCATATTGAAACAAATTAGAGGGTAGTATCGGTTTTCCCTCTCTAGAGATGTACAGCCCCTTTTCGAGGATTGCTCCTCGTTTTATCCATCATTGTTTTTCAGCTTGCGTAGTGAGTGTCTGCATTGTTTTTAACATATCTAGCTCTAAAGTTTCAGAGGGTTGTAATTCCTCATTTAAAAGAAATACTTCTGTGGCTGCTTGTTTTGCAGCTGTATCAGCTCTCACATTACCTTTTGAAATCCTATCTTGTTGCTTGGTGTGAGCTGTGCATTTACAAATGACTACTTTCTGAGGTAACTGAGTAGATTCTAAAAGATCTAAAATAAACTGTGCATGATTTATAGATTTGCCAGTAGATGTTATTATTCCCCATTTTTTCCACTGTTGTGCAAAAACATGTACAGTAGAAAAAGCATACTGGCTATCAGTAAAAATTTTTACACATTTACCCTTTGCTAAGGTACATGCCCGTATGAGGGCAATCAATTCTGTTGCCTGTGCAGATAAGATGTGTGGTAAAGGTTTTGCTTCTATAATCTCAGTATCAGAGACTACTGCATATCCTACTAGGTTCTGTCCTGCAGGACCCCTTTTGCATGAGCCATCCACGTAGTATGTCACCTCGGCATCATCCAAGGGGACATCCGTGAGATCTTTTCTAGGTAGTGTCTTTTGCTCAATTACCTGCAGGCAGCAGTGCAGTGTGCCGTCTGCAGGGGTCGGGAGCAGAGTAGAAGGGTTTAAAGTCGTGCATCGTTCAATTGTCATATGAGGTTGACTCAACAATATAGTCATACAGGAAAGATGCCTAGCAGGGGAAAGATATGCTACCTTTTCTTGTAGTAAAATAATCGCAACTGCATGAGGTACTCTCAAAGTGAGAGGGTGGAACAAGACTACTGAGGCTGAAGCCTGTACTGCCATTGCAGCTGCAACTACTGCTTGTACACAGTGGGGTAAGAACCGTGCCACTGGGTCTAGTTGTGATGAATAGTAAGCAATGGGGTGTTGCTTATCCCCATGCTTTTGTGTTAACACTGATGTCATGTAACCCTGCGTACAAGCTACAGTTTGGAAAAAACGTTTATGGTAGTTTGGCAATCCCAGAACTAATGAGGAAGCTATTAATTGCTTTAGTTTACAGAAGGCAGATTCTGCCTCTGGTGTCCATTGTAACAAATCCTGCGCTGCCACAGGCTTTTTATATATAAGGTCAGTCAGAGGTGCAGATTCCAAGGCATAGTTTGGAATCCAGCTCTGGCAAAAATTAGTTGTACCCAGGAAGGACATCATTTCCTTCTTGGTAGTGGGTTTTGGTGCTTGTAAAATTGCTATTTTTCTGTCCTCATCTAATGTTCTACCTTCCTTGGATATTACATATCCTAGGTATTTGACTTGTTTTTTCCAAAGCTGCAGTTTATTTTTATTTACGTTATGTCCCTCAGCGGCTAAAAATCGTAGAAGTGCTATGGTATCTTCTCTGCAATCCTGCTGGGTGGGGGCCGCCAGCAAGATGTCATCAACATAAAGTAAAATCTGACTGCCTCTTGGTTGCTTGCCATTTCTTGTGAGAATATCGTTGGACTTTCACAATATCCCTGTGGTAGTCGCGTATATGTATACCTCTTCCCCTGAAATGTGAATGCAAACCAATACTGGCTATCAGGGTGTATCGGTATTGAAAAGAACGCATTGCTGATGTCTACCACAGAAAAATACTTTTGTTGAAGTTTCAAATCATTCAACAGGGTGTGTGGGTCTGGCACCGTGGGTGCCCTTGGTATTACCGCATCATTTATGGCTTGTAAATCCTGGACCATAAACCATTCTCCATTGGCCTTTTTAACTGGAAATAAGGGTGTGTTACATGGTGAATTGGGAGATTCTACTAGTATCCCTCCTTTAAGTAAGGCTGCTATAATAGGCTTTATCCCTGCCTCTGCATCTTTTCTTAAGGGATACTGTATTTTTTGTGGTCTGAATGCTGACTTTGGCGTGATAGTAACTGGTCCCGCTGTACTAATGAGTCCTACATCTGATTTCCCTGTTGACCAGAGAGTCTCTGGTATGTTTCGTAAGACATTTTCTTCCTCCTTTAATAGGTGTGTCAATCAGCTGTTCTCGCTAGACTACAAGTGCACAGCTGGGTTGGTCTGAGTTATCCAATTCAACTTTTGTACTTGTATTCCCTGTTCTGACAGTTATAGTTCTGTCTGTTTCTCCAATCTCATGACTTTTTCTCCTAGGTCTGGCCATTCTATATTTCTGTTTTTGGTTAAGCTAACATGTGGTAAATGTAATCGATTAGATTTATAAAGTGCAAAGAACTCCTGGGGCAATGAACAGCTGGCTACACTGTTCCCTTCTGTGTCCCAGTACAGGTTACGCAATATCAATCTGTTTGCATGATTCTTAAATAATTCTTGCTCATATTCCTCATCAGGTCCTGGTATGTTACAATAATACAGGGTACAGTGCAACAGGTGTTGCTTATCAATGTCAAGGGAGGGGAACTTGCTGATGGCTACATTCATTAACTCTTTGGTCACAGTCCCTGGACCAGTCGTAACAAAGTCCTGGCTGTACCAATAAAACATTTCACCCTCCGATTGCACTACAAAGGTATTAGTTTGTCGCTGTGCTTCCATACCCTGCATGGTTGGGACTACTGCTATACCAAATAGCTGCATGAGGTCTCTGCCCAAGAGGTTTACTGGGCATTTTGCAGAAACTACAATTTTGCTTTTCTGTGTCAATCCTGAAACTGGATCAGTTATTGCAATGTTACGGGAGAGAGGCTCTCGATACAGTTGTCCATTAGCTGCTTTGACCAGTATGTAATCAGGTGACTCTGTGTTTTCTGGCAGTTTGGAGGGATGTATCAGGGTTCATGATGCCCCTGAGTCACACAAAAATTTGACTTCCCTCCCTTCTATCAAGAGTGTAACTTCTGGTTTCGTGTCTGCTAAATAGAGCTCCAAGCTCAATAAATCTAGGTCTAATATTTCATTTTCTTCATTGTCACTAACTTCCTGCATTTCCTCTACTCCCTCTATCACATTCTTATTTGTCCTTTCTTCGCTAGCCCCTTCTAGTGATTCCTGACTACCATATAGTCAGTCCTCACCCTCCTTGTCTTCTGTTGTTGCCTTCTTGTTTTTCTTGCAATCCCTTGCCAAATGTCCCTTTTTACCGCATTTAAAACATTCTCCCCTTTTCTTTCACCCTTCAAAGTCCTCTGATCGTTGATCAGATTGTTTGTTTCCCTGCGCATTTTTCTTGCCCTTTTTCCCGGACTGTACTACATAAACTTCTGCTCCATCTTCTACAGAAAATACTTGAGCTTTCTTTTTCTTTTTGCTTTTAAAATGCCTTTCGGCATGCTTAGCATATTCAAGTAATGATTGTAACCTGCTTGTATGATGGTCTACCATGCGTTTTGTAATAAAACTGCTTATAGGTGCACTACTGCCTTTCAAGAATGCATTCTTTAACTGCTGTTCATATGAGGAATCTTGTGTTTGATCTTCAGGAACCTGCATTCCACAGTGGTTATTAAAACATTCTAACAATCTGGCATAGTACCGGTCAATTGTTTCACCTTCTTGTTGGATGCATTGATTAATACAAGTCCAGTTTGCCCTAGGTTTCCATTTTTCAGAGATGCTGTCTGTAAAACCTTTTACTCTGGTGTCTAATTCTGCGCTGCTATGTGGGAGGGGTCTATGTGCAGCGTCATGGGGATTCCAGTTCCCACTAATCATGTACCAATCTGGCCCTACAATTTGCCTAACTACTTTTTCTATATCTTCTCTGTTTAAGTTATAACTCAACCTCATTCCTTGTAAATCTTCTGAGAATTTTATAAAATTAACCTTTGGATGGGGAATTCCCTCAGTGGCTTTCTGAATATCTTCCGGAGTCCAAGGTCTATACACTAAAATAGTTGGGTCCTGATTGTCTTGACCTGCCTGAGGACTGGGTACTTCTATAAGTGGGCATATTTCTTCTTCTTCACTTATAGATCGTGAATTCTTAACTATTTGCCATAACTCGATGCTTTCTTCTGAGTTACCTGCCTTTGTTCAGGACCTGGTCCCGTTGGGGTCTCTAATTTTAGTCAGTTTTAGTTTCACAGTATCTCTATCTTCAGTGACCATAGGATATAGTGGGGGTGGACTAACCTGTTCACTTGTTTCATATTTTGGTAAGAGAGGCGGAGGTGCTGATGCTATTACTAAGTTATTGTCCTCCTTATCTAAAAACATTGCTTTTGAATTTTTGTTCTTTTGTTCCCTATGGTTTACTTCCTCAAGCCACCTGTGTGCCTGAGGAATTCGTAGTCGATGTTGCTTTTTTACCCGACCTTTGGAATCGTTTTTGAGCTGTTTGATAAGTTTGATAAGCGAGGATTTTTCAAATTTTCCGTTGAATTCGTATTTATTAACCCATTTTGAATAATATCTAATATTGTCGGTGCATATATTTTGCGTCTTCCGTTAACGGCGGGTTTTGGGGTCTTTTTGTGCAATTATTACCCATTTTGTTCTACCCTTTGATTGTTACATAACCTCTCTTAATTTTTAATGTGGTACCACGGATTTTGTTATAGTCTCTTCAGAATGACTGCCTACTTATTCTGTTTCTCCTGATCTATGACAAGAAGTAATCTTTTTTGTCCCTGACTTGTAAGAGAAATACAATCTGACAAAAACAATACACATCTAGTCCCTGATCTAAAACAGAAAACAGAAAAAAGTAGATTCACCTTACCTGAGCCCACGTGATTGATCACCGATTCGCAAAGACCCGTCCTTCAGTCACAGATCAGAAAGTGGCTGGCCTCTTTTGAACGACAATTCAGTCGGAGGACTTTCCATATAAGAAGAACCGATTTGGTTTCTTCCCCGTACGGTTTCAACCACCTGGCCATCTGATCCGAGGTGAAGAAAGGGTTCCGGTCCAAAGGACCAATCTGTAAAAGGAAAAAAACTTCAAAGACCAATGCACGTTAGGTTCAAGCAAGGCACCCTTTATTACTTGCAGCAAGGAGACAAAGCATGTAGGTACAGGATTTGTCTAGCTCTTTGATGATCAGTATGTTATTCTTATACAGTTCTCTTCATGTCACACAGAAAATGTTGCTATTCTATTGCTGACGTAGTTAGACACAGCTTTCTGTATGTTCTACAGAAAATGTTACTAGACTTATTGCTGACTAGGTTAGATTATTTGCTAGCTTGCAAAACATTTTGAGAAAAACAACCTGGCCTTGGGCTTATTTTAGCCCACCTTAACTTTTCAATTCTTCAGTTGTGCAGTTCTAATACATGTGTTACATTTTGTTAGATTCAAGGTACATTTCTAACTTTGGTACAAGTAACGCTGACTATAGTTTATATTTTCAAACATCTATTGTTTTCTTTATCAAAGCTTCTAGTAGCTGCATACTTTCTCATGGCATAAGCAGAAATGAATATCTCTTTGTTAAGTTTCATGACATTAGCAGAAATGAAATGTCTCTTGCTATTTTCATGACATTAGCAGAAATGAAATGTCTCTTGTTAAGTTTCTAATAGCTGTGCAGATTCATGCAGTGTGAACAGAATAAATGTATTAACCCTTTTAAACCTCGAATGCACTAAGCATACATATTACTATTATATATTTTTCTAACAGAGTCACTTCAGTGATCTTTGGAGAGTCCTTCTGAATCTTCAGAATGACGCTGGATATCAGTGGAAAGGGTGGAGGATGATTACAATTACAAATGTGAAGATAGTCATTTAGACATGTTGGACTTTTCTTGTTTTTGAAGGCTCCCCATTCTTTTTGGAGTCTCCTTCCCTTTGTTTTTGAATGTCTGTGTGCCAGCCATTATCTGAGTCTGCTTATTTTGCTTTTTATGAAAGTATCCTGAATTGGGGATGAAAAATTTCACAAACCTGAAGAAGGAAGGCTGGAAAGTTTGAATCACCCTTGAATCAATTTCCTTCTGTCATCACATTTTAGGACCTCAGCAACAGATGGTCCAAATACAACTTCCCTGTGAAGGGGAGAATTCAAAATATCAGTTCTAATGTCTTTGTGCAAATTCTGAGAAAGCAGTCATGCAGACCTTCTTATCATAGACCCAGTAGCCACTGTTTTGGAAGAAGCATCAGCTGAGTCATAAGAAGACATGAAAGAATGTTTGGTTACTTGATAAACTAAATCAATAAGACAATTTAGAGAAGATTTCTCCTCAGAAGGAAACGTGGCAGTAATGTTCTCCTTATTTTTATAAAAAGCAAGCAAAAACGTTAACATGTGAGTTTCACAATTAAGTATCCTAAAATAAGACTGAAAGAGAAATATACTCTTTTTTCCATATCTATCAAAAGCTTTCCCATCCTTGTCGGGTGGGGGTGGGGTGTTAGCATTTACCACATGTGTAGCTGCAGAACAGTTTGACAAGAAAATCACTGAAGTGTGAGATATGGGAATAGAAAATAGTTACTTGCAAGATTGAAGAACTTTATACAATCTATCTGCCTCCCTAGAAAATGTAAGCTGGTTATCAAGCATGTTTAGGCTTTAATAAAAACATCTTTCTTGGCTAGAAATACAGAATGAGCAGCAGTAGGCTGAGGAAATTGTAGTTTTATCCAAAAAAGTGACCAGAACTAGTATAAAAGCTTAGGATCCACCAATTAGTGCCACACATCCGATTTGTAGAAGCCGATTTATTGCAATAACATCAAATGAGGACGAACTGTGACAATACGAACAGCATAAATCAACATTAATAGTACAAAAGTTAAGCGCTTTCACCCATAACATCTGGGCTTCTTCAGAACTAAACGCCAAATACTGCAACCAGTTTAAAAAACCTATTTGGTGCCAAAAAATCTTCAGATTCTTAAAGAAATATTAGCGCTAGAATGTTTAACACTTACTACCTTATTCTTAAACATTTAAATATTCTAAATGTATGTCACTACTAAAATTCTGTTAAACGAATTATAGATCTATTACATAATATATAAAAACTACGTTATTAAAAACTACTACAAAGGTGCTGTAATGAATAACTATAAAAACACTCCGATCCCTGAAAAATACAGTTCTAATTAGTCATATCACTATATCAAAAAATATTGTGTATGATAAAAATTGTCTCATAAATATACCTAGTAATACATCTATGTTTACAAATAGTACAATATAGTCTAGTCCCAGTTCTCAGACTACTTGAATACAAGAAACTATAAGCTATTATTAAGAATTTATTGTTAAAAATGTTATTATTAAGAAATTTTTTTAAAAAATTTTATATAATAGCTGTACAAGATTAAAAGAATATAGGATATTTAAAAGTCATATAGAAATCAATGGTTTGACAGAAATAAATTCATTAAGACCCGGGGGAGTGGTGGCATCTAAGTATATTTGCCACCATACTTCTTTGTAACATAATAAACTTTTAAAATCTCCTCCCCTAGGATCCATGTCAATATGTTCTAATATACTAAATTTAAAATAATGTTCGTCACATTTAGATTCAATGTGCCTATATAAAGCATTGGTTTTATCTTTTGTTCTAATGCTATAGATGTGGTCATAAATTCTCTTCTTAAGACATCTCTCAGTCTTTCCTACATAAAAACTTGGACACATATTACATTTCGCCAGATATATCACCATTCTTGTATTACAATTACCATATTTGGGTCTAATAAAAGACTTATGACCATTCTCTAACCTTATTTTAGTTTCTTCTGACATGTATTTACATTGATTGCAACAACCACATTTCATACTTCTATTACTCAAACACTTTAAGTCCTTTTTAGGTTCATTATGTTTTTGTTCAACTAATAATTTTATATTCCTTCCCATTTTATATATAAAATTGGGTTTGTTGCCCAATATTTTTACTAGATTAGCATCACTAGCTATAACATGCCAGAATTTATACATTGTCTTTTTAATACTATCTGTGTCCAAATTATATTGTAGAACACAGGCTCTTTGAAAAGATGGTGTCAAGCTAGTGTTTGTACTCTTGAGATGCTTGCCTAATTCTAAGCCTGCACCTAGTAAGGCTTTATATTTCACATTCCAGTGCTGAATAACATATCCAACTACATCTTCCATCATTTTTGTGGGATAACCTCTTTGTTGGAATAAATTTTTTATAAAATCCATTTCATCTTTCATATTCTTATAGCTTGATATCATGCGCACAGCACGAATACATTGTCCTTTAAACACATTATATTTTACTTTTGGAGGGTGACAGCTGGTATATGCTAAATAATTATTTGAAAATGTGTTTTTCCTGTATATTTTGGATTGAAGTACTCCCTCATCATGGAAAATATATGTGTCCAAGTAGGGTACCCCCATTTTGCTGTGTGCATACGTGAATTTCATATATTCACTACTTGTATTAATATAGTCAGTAAAGTGTTGCAAAGTGTCATAATCCGCTTCCCACAAAATATAGATATCATCTAGAAATCTAGAATAGTATTTGACATGTTGGAAATATGTACTGGGGAACAAATAAATATCCTCCCAGTTAAGCATAACTAGGTTGGCATATATAGGGGCACAAGCTGCCCCCATAGCCACTCCCCTGATTTGCTTAAAATATTCTCCTTCATAATAAATGAAGTTATTGTCTAGTACTCTTAGTAAATCACAATATTTTTTTCAAAGGAACTGGATTGTTCTCACTGAGAAATGTGGTTCATCCTAGATTGGCTTTAGAAAAAGACAATTCTTCCAGGGAAAATCAGAAGAAATATTATCCTCAGAGTTAGAATCAGTTGCCTGAGGAACTTGTTACCTCAAATTCTTTCCCTCTTCATCACACTGGGAATCTACAGAAAGTGAAGAATTACACTTCTTTTACCAGAATGGAAAGGATTAAGAGTCTGAACTAAACCCTGAGCCAATCCCAGTAAATCTTCACCATCTAAAGTAAAAGAAACAGACGAAGATAAATGCTTAACTTTCTGCATCTTTTTAACAGAAATTTCAATAGAAGCAGATCAATTTGTATCAGGGACATCATCCCAAGAAACAGGCATTTTAATCCAGCTAGGCAGAAAAGGATTCCCCGCTCCTTCCTAAAAGACCAATAAGGGTGGTTCTCCCATGTCCAGCAAGGACACTGCAGCAGTCACAAAGGGTGTGCCTAACCCTCAGTCCATGGTGGTTGAAGAGACTACAGCAAAGGAACATGAGAAAGAAGATGAGTGGTGTGAGGAGCCTGAAAAGAACACTGCAGGGTCACACATCTGTGGCTGAGGCAAAGAAGCAGCCTACTGAAGAGGCAAAGATTGTCTAGAAATGTTATGCTTTTTTTGTGACTTGAGAAAGGAAGGAAGAACTGGGGAAATGGTAAGCTGTTCCATGGTAAAACTAAGAAAGAAGCCTGAAACCCAAGTAGCAGTCCGTAAATGGTAAGCATCAAGAAAATATTGTTTTCACTAAAATTACACTATGGCAAGCATAAGACACACTTGCCCCAGTGCATAAAGACAAGTTATAAACTGTTATCAACTAAAATTAGAGTAAACTCTAGAAAAACAAAGATTTATACTTAAAGTAATAAAAGAACCACACTTTTTTCAACTGATAAACATATCACGTGACAGTTCAAAAACAGTAAATGCTAACAAAAGGCAAACATTTATTGTAATTAAAGTACTATTTTAGTCATAAAAGTAACTGTAAGTAACTGAGGAAGTTTTTTCCCCAGACGGAACTTATTTACTCAGGAATGGAGAAGCACTAGCCAATGATCAATCCTCGAAAGCAGGCAAGAAAAAAGAAAGAAAAAAACTTTTTTTAGTGAAGAAGGAAGAGTGTTCACGTATTTTTAGCTAGTGTACAATGGCCCAAGAATGTTTATCTACTTGACTGTAAAGATTTAGAAGTTCAGCTTGCATTGAGCAAAGTTTGAGGGGAAATGTTAATAAACAGAAAATGGATTTAACTCTCCTTTTTAGATGACTTTAAAACGTCAGCTTTCTTACAACAGTGTGGTTATTGTAATGGTTACTTAGGTTCATAGCTCATAGAAGATTACTAGGCTAACTGCCCTGGAGCCCTTACAAGCCTAGCCATATTTATTCTGAGTTACCCCAGTTGTTGGTGGTTTGGTGAGTGAAGTTCATAGAGGTAAGGGGTCTATGGTAGGCGCTATAACAGGTGTGAATTTGCAGTCACCCATCCATTGATCTAGGTTGCATTTGAAGAGAGTCATGGAGCTGCTCTGTGTCACATGAATTGGAAGCTTGCTTCAGAGAAGTGTCAGTGTCTAGAAGATGTATATGTCTCTCCAGCATGACCCGTTCACGTCAGAGGCTAATTTTAGATCCCTGGAGTTAGTGACCCTTGTGCAGTTTGATTTACAAATGTGTAGCATTTTCATCAGGGCTGGGTGAGAGACTGCCCTTTAAGCCAAGCACAGGTCATCCCTTAGCAACCTGTAGGCACAGAATACAGTGACAGGGATTTCAGTCTTTCCACATAAGGCTTGTTTTGTGTACCCTGTAATTTCTTGGTGAGAAACATCTGTGGTCTTTCCAGTTGTTGCAGGTGTCTGGTAAGGTACACGCAAAAGGGTGCACTGTACTCAATTATTGGTTTGATGAGGGCTGAGTATAATGGAACTATAACTTTCTTAGATCTAGATGCGATGCCTTTACTTATAAGATGTGCCACATAGAAGGATTTCCTTACTACTTTGGACACATGGTGGTCAAAGTTCAGGTTGCTAGCAACTGGAGTACTCAGATCACGTACCACTGGGTCTACACATAGGGTGGTGCTGTCTATAATGTAATTGGCAGGGATGTCAGCTTTCTCAAAGGGAATAATAATGCATTTTCTTTTGCATTTAGCTTTAATCCGTGGCTTTGGCACCAATCACTTGTTTGTGTTAACCCTGTCTGCAGTATATCAACATAGCTGGGGGACTCAATGATTGCTCCCAATTTGCAATCATCAGCAAACTTGGTCAGCCACAGTCCGTCCACGTTTGCCTGGATTTCTGAGAAATAAATTCAAAATAGTAAGGGGCCCAGCACAGAAAACTCTATGAAACACCACTGGTGACTGGTCTTTTGCTAGAGGTGAAGTCACCCACTTTGACAGTATGTGCCCTGTTAGTGAGCCAGTTGGCTACCCATTTGGTAATGGAGGGGTTAATTCAAAATTGGGAGAATGTATCTATAATACCTGAGTGGGGGATTGTGTCAAATGTCTTGGCTAGGTCAAGGTGGATGGTATGCAATGTCTTTCCCTTCTCCAGGGCCTTGGTGACTTTCTCGAAGAAGTCAACCATGTTTAACAGGCATGATCTGCCTTTAATGAATCTTAACTGGATTGGGTCCAGAGTTTGGGGATTACCTATGTTCTTTTTAATAAGGTCCATAATAATTCTTTCCATGGCCTTGCAGGTGATTCTAGTCAAGCTTATAGGCCTATAATACCCAGGGTTGGTTGATGGTCCCCCTTTGTGCAGAGGGGTTACTGTTGCCGTCCTCCATATTGCTAGAATATAGCCAGTTCACAAGCTGCAGCGAACAGGGATTCAAGTGGGTCTGCTAGGTCATGTTTTAAGTTGTTTAAAAGGAAATATGGGATGTTGTCTGGTCCCATTGATGCCATGTTTTTGGTCTTGGAGAGCACCAAGATGACCTGCTCTCTACAGATAATATGCTGATGAATGGTAGCAGGAATACTTTGGGAGATGACTGGAGAGGGCAAGGGGGTGAAGTTTGCTCCAAAACTGTCAGCTACCAGGTTGGCTATTACATCCAGTTGACTATGGGGGGGTGCTATCTCTGAAGAAAATGAAAACACTGTCATCTGTGTTGGCATGTCTGGCAGGAGATTTGTGTATATTCCGAGATTAACTTGTATGCCAGCATGTCTAATTGTGAAAATGTAAAGTTTTTAAAATGCTGAGAGTTTCCCTGTTTAAACAGAATGTTTAAAGAATCTATCAGTGTTTTGATACATTTCTAATTGGGCATGTTTGAGAGGGAGATTCTAAAGTACTGTGGAGAATCAGCTGAACAGTAGGTGATGTCATTAGTATGTTCCTGATTGCAACTGTAGGTGATTATTTGAACAGCTGATTTGCAAATGAACTTTTTCAAACAGCTGACTGTTATTTTTTTTTAAAATAAGACAGTTGAGACTGTTAATCAGAGCAGTTAGTCAAGTACTGAGCAGTTTGTCAAGGGCTGAGGTTTTTTTTGTAAAGAGTTGCAGTCAGTTACAGTGCTGTGCAGTGATACCAAAATTAAAGAGAACTCCCTAAAAATGTAATCCTTCCTTTGGCTTGCTGTTATGCTTTGATTAGATCAGGGACAGTATTATCTAGTTAGATAAGGAAAGTTTAGTTATTCAGATACAGTTTTTCCTAGAATGATGGACTTCTATCCTACAGTTTAATTTTACATTTCTGGTGACTGAATTCTGGTGTTTATTGAAAGTTATTGATTTACATTTTTGTAATCATTTTACTTATTATTAAATGTTTTTCATTACTTTACATTGTATCTGGAAATCAGTGTGTTCTTTACATTTTATAGAGTGCTTATACCTGTTTGATACTCTCCAGGTCACCTTGAAGGCCTGGTCGCTTCTGGTCATAGTCATCTTTTATTTTGATACTTCATTTTCATAATTGGACACCCTTTTAGAAAGGCATGAAGACACTCTGATTCATGGCAGCATTATCATATTATTTTGGGGAAGGGACACATCTGTAAATCTGTGTCAGGCTTTCCCAAAATTGTTTGGATGTGTGAGATTTAAATTTACTTTGAGTGTGAGTGTATCAGAGGTCTTAAACTAGGACGCGTTGCTCTGAAGTGTTTAATAAGGAGTTACATTAGGGGTGGGCAGAAGCATACAGTCCAGTGCCAGATTATAGAGCATGTTCCTGTTGTGCTCTTAGGGGAAAATAGCAAAATATTATTCCTGTTTAAGTGACAGTCTCATATTAGAGTCAGTAGTGAGCACTGAAGCTCCTTAATTATTGATCCAGGACAGTAAGGAACATCTCATTTAATTGATGTCAGTCTGGTGGGGTATTGGCTGGACTTCACAACCAGTTCAGCACATAGCTGGCTATTCCCTTTTAGATTTGTGATGTAGTTAAAGAATGCCTTGTGATTATCCTTACCTAGGGAGGCTATTTTTATCTTCATAATTAGCTTTGGAGGATTTGACAAGCTCTCTAATTTGTTTGTTTAAGCTACAGAGGGATTTCTTCCTCTGCTGAGCCAGTTTCCTCTTGTTCTTGGACATTAGTTTCCTTTTCTTGTTGTATAGCCTGCTTATACTAGGGGTCCACCATGTGGCTTATTTTTTCAGCAAGACCTGGTTTTAATCCAGTCAGGTTCAGCTATCCTATACAACTGCTTAAGTGGTTATACAGGGCATTGGTGTACATCTCTGCATAGTAGTCCATGTTACCTGCCTTCAAGGGTGCCTTGAAACTTCTTATACCATCACTTAGTAGGTGGGAGTTTGTCTTTGGAAAATCCTTAAGCATTTGTGAGCTTTATGGGGTATCTAGTCTTGTAATTACATCGAATGAGACTGTTTTATGGTCCGATCTTACCAGGGAAGACATCACACAGGATAAGGTGCAGTGTTACCTCATATTAGTGAGTACTATGTCCAGGACATTTGAGCCTCTTGTGGGTTAGCTGACTAGCTGTTTCAGAGCATTTGCATTGACAAAGTCCAGGTACTTCTGAGCCATCATGTTTGTGGTAGTATATGTTTCCCACTCAATGGTAGAATATTTAAAATCACCCATGAGTAAGGTGTTGGGTTGTATGGCAAGTGACCCCAGTAAGTCCAGGTATACCTTTCCTCTTTCATGGTGGGAGGCATATAGCTAGCTATGATATAATAGGGGGGTTGCCTATAGTTAATTGGACATAGAGTAGCTCAAGAGAGTCATACTGTTTGACCAGTTTTGAGGTGTACTTATCCTTAATGAAGATGGATACACCTCCTCCTTTGGTCCTTTCACACTCAGTTTGTGGTCTGAAAGTATGGAAGTCATTGTAGCCCTGCATGGCTGGGGTGCTTTCTGCATCTTTGAAACATGTCTCAGTGCACAGACATCAGCATCTTCCAAAATGAGGAGTGCGTCTAGGAAATGCAGTTTCTTGTTTAGACTCCTTGCATTAAGCAGCAGTACCTTGAATTTATCTTGAGAGGATTTTGTTATGTTGGGAGGTTGGTTATTTTGACACTGCCTAGAAAAAGGCACAATAGGAGTGATTAATGCCTTTGCCAGTATCCAGAAGCCTAGAAGAGAGAGGTGCAGACCATCTCTGACAAAGCAGCATGGCCTGTTGACCATGTCCTCCCAGGCTGACAGATATTGGATCCCCTTGGACTGATACCAAAAGCTAAGCCAATTGTTAAAGTCAATCATTTTTTGTTTGTATAGTGTGCATCATCCATGGAGAAGGTAGAATGCTTCTTAAGGCTAGGCTTATACTGGCCTGTGACACATAATCTGAAAGCTCAGTCATACTTCTCTTCATATAGTCCAGTGAGGTACTTCTCAAGTCATTCACACCCACATGAACTATGACAGAGTCATACCAGTACTTGTGGTTCAGTGACTTGAGTGCTACAGTGACTTGATGGATGCTGGCACCTGACAGGCAGCTAACCTTAACCTGCTCCTTATCCAGCCTGGTGAGGGGAACATCTGTGTGTCTCACAATTAAGTCATCCATTAACAGTACATTAGGTTTTGTGGTGTTCCACTTTATGGGCTTATTTATTGAGACACTGGTGTGTGTGTGTGTGTCTGTGTGTGTGTGTGTGTGTGTGTGTGTGTGTGTGTGTGTGTGTGTGTGTGTTATTATGTGTTGTGGTTGTTTTTTGCACTATGTGTGCACGTGGTTTCCTTTTGGGAGACCTCTGATCTTTTGGTAAGCTACTAGTGAGTACCTCCACATAGGTGGGTTTATACGTTGTGTCTTTCTTTAGTGTGGAAGTGTGTGTGAGCTGATAACCTGTTTGGAATTCAATTTGTCCTTATGTGAGAGTCTTGCCTCCAATTTTGTAGTGTAACTACATCTCTTACATAAATTATTTGTTTGATTCAGGAGTAAGTGGTTGTCAGTATACATGAGACAATTGCTACATTTCCTCAGGATGCCCATGTCTATCAGGCTGACCAGAGAGATGATGGGAAACTGCCCATCTATGATAGCAAGCTCTTACTGTATGTTTTATTAGGGAAGGGAATGGGTTAATTTGACAGGACTGTGCTGGTAGTGCGGAAACTACAAGAGAGACCTATACTTTGTGTAGGCTAAGGTTGATCAAGAAGGTAACGCTGCTCAGTATGCAACAGAGTTGCTTCTAGAGCAGCAGAAAAGCTTGGAATGGTTTCACTGACCGCTGCTTAGATAAAAACTGGTCTTCTAGACAGCACCGTGCAAATGTGAGGCTTAAATATGAGCAAAGAGAAACAAGATTTTAGGTAACTGCCAATCAGGAAAGCACACAATAAGCCTTCCACCAGCAATCCCCAACTCAGACAAGCTAGATCAGCACACTTCTGCCACAAGGGTGCAGAAAAACACCTTCTTAATGTAGACTAGCTGGTTTGGAGAACAAATGTAACAAGACCACACAAACTACCAACAGCAGCCCTACAACTAACAGATGCAATGCAATGCAGTTCAGTTAACTACTTAAAGCAGCAGCAGATAGTATAGTTTTTGAAACTGATGAAGTACAGTCACAGTATATAAGAAAAGTAGCTAGATTTGCATCAAATAAGCCATCTAAGTCACATCACTGTCTTGCTCTTAAGACAATAAACTGATCAGAATTCCCTCATCATCTTAAACTTTCTCAACTTACCATCATCCATTCTATCGTGTACAAACCCTCCTCTTGCCCCAGCATGTCCTCTGTAGTCTCCCTATACACCCCCTGACCTCTTAGGAGCTTGGATCAATATCACCTAGAAATTTACAAACTTAAGAGATCTTCTGGTCAAAAACTTTATAGTTACTTACCAGTCCTCTCATGGAACAAGATTTCCATGTCCCTACAAAAAATAAACCAGACTCGTGAATTCAAAAAAGCTCTAAAAGATTACCTAAATACTACCTGAACATGTCATTGTAAATATCCTACATGATCTCTTTACCCTCTTCCGTAATCCAACTATCACTGTCTTCTTATTATCCTGTTATATATTCTCTTAACTCCTATCTTACCTGCTTCCTCTTAGCCCAGCTCATCCCTTATTCTTCTCCTCTATACTCCTCACCTAAACTTCCCAATAACTTTATCTTCTCTTCCACTTATTATTTGCCTAACTCTCCTCTATTCCTACCTTTGTCTCCTTCAAAACATACATAGTTCTGATTAATCTCCAATTCTAACAAAATTCTCCCTTTTTCCTATTAACTTTTTTGATTAACAGGATAGTTTCCTTGCACACTATTGTAATTATGTTTCTTACTCTATTTAAACGTGTCCTTATGTACATATTGTGACAAAGCTGCATTTATTATACTCCTTGAACCTCTGCTTTAACCAAAAATATCTTTATAATAGATGTGTGTCATAATGTTTTATGTTTGAATATCTGCATAAAGTACTATTGCATTTTACTATTGTATCTTAATAACCATTGTGATTTTGGAACTTGTTTTACTGTGGAGCTTTTCTCCACGGGCCTCTGCTGAAAAAGGGTTTTTGCTCAGTTGGACTATCCTGGTTAACAAGTGTCAAATAAGTAAATAAATAAATAAAAGTACAAAAAAATATTTAGAGCCCTTTTGTGTGTTTTCCAGCTGAGATAGACCAGGTAAATACCTACTGTCACTAGATAAACAATCCCAGTCCTTGTAATGTAAAAGGACAGTAGAGGAGTGTCCAGAGTGAAGTCTTTCCTCAACCTAAACAGACCAGACTACCTCCCAGTGCATTAAATGGAAAATCCACTGACCTCTTGATATGAAAGTAAGTTCTTGCTGCAGTGTAAAAATACACTACTTTATCCAAATGCTCGCTAGATAATGAATTCATATCAAGTAAATCAGTAGAACAAATGAGAGGAAAAATGCACTTTTTCAATACAACCATAAGAAAAGGCAAATAAATAATTCAATATTATCAACAGCAGTGTAGAAAGGGAGAAGCATATTAAGCTCATTTTACAGTAGGGGTGGGCAGCTTAAAATCACCAGGTTTGAAAAGCAGTTCAACAAAGAGCAGGGTGGCTGGGAAGCACTAGTAGTGAATCAAAAGCAGTGCTTTAGTTTATGCAGGCTTGAAATCTTTTCAGCAAATGACAAAGGGCCGGAAATTCACTGTGTATTTAAGTATCACTCAAGAGACAATTAACCAATGAAAAAAACTTGTGAAATGTGCAGCCTAGATATAAGTGTCTATCTCTCACATAAAACAAAAACAGCAGGCCAAGCAGATTTCTTAAAACAGAAAACAAAATGGAGTAGGTAAAACAGAAAGCATCTCTATCAGTCACAGAGCTAATCAACAGCAATGATTTATAAAGATTAAATATATCAAGGGATTCGTTAATGCCTCCACTAAGTGTACACTGTTCTGAGTGAACAGACAAAACAAGCATAACTCGCACCTTCTTCCTCCTAATTTTAGTTTTCCTACTGATTTTCTTACAGCCTTAAAATATTGAGGGAATTCACAAAAGTTGCCACAAAATGAAGACTGTGTACATTTAGTGTAATCTTTCTGAGTAACTAGAAAGCACAAAATGTGATAGGGATGTTCTTGAATACAGATTGTGTACACTTAGTGTTGGCATTAATGAATCTGACCTACAGGATGCGACACTGAGTATGTATAGTATGTCAACCCTTGATAAGTTTCATGCAGTACAGAATCAATATATCTTATAGTTAATTTACCAGAGGAAAACTTTAATCAAGTGAAGGCATGATGGGTAGTAAAATGTACACTGGACTTTCGGCCTTTGATATGAAATAATGACATTATCTCAGAAAAAAAATTGCTTGTGTTTGTATAACAACTCTGTAGTATTCCTTTGCGTTCTTCCTTGTTTAGTGATGTACTGCACATGCATATGGAAGTTAAGTTCCCACACTCCCTTGCTGGAGTTTTTTTTTTTTTTTTTTTTTGGCAAGAAACCTGAAGCAAGCCCAATGGGGTAAAAAGGTCCAAAAATAGGGACAGAATTTAAAAATTGTTCTTATAAACTTAGAAAGTTCCTGGAGTAAGTTTTGTGTTGGCGTGCACTTTTAACATGAAGCCCGAACCTGAAATGCCTGTATTTATCTAATGACTTCAATCCCCAGTGGCTTGCCAGAAAAAAAAAGTATTTTTTATGAGGAAAAGACCAAAACTATGAGGCAAAAGTCTGGACATTCTGTGAAAATCCAGACATTCCAAAGGTACAAGAGTCTTCCAAGAGTTTAAGAGGGACAGTGCAGAAATACAATGAAAATCAGGTATGTTTCTGTTTCTTTAGTTTTGCAGAATGTACTTGATTTGTCTTGTATTTTGCTCTGTCCTCTAAGCATATCCCAGTAGGAAAGTCTGGCTGCTTAATGGTACTTTAGCAGCCGGACTTTTTTCTATTGGCATATGCTTGATTTACAACAGGCACGCTGGTTGGGCTGTCCAATCAGTGTGCACATTTTTGAATGACAATGAACCATTAATATACAATTTGAAATAGTACACATTAACCAACAATTCAAGACAAGGTGTCATTTCATGTCTAGCTGCCTTCCTCATTGTTTAAGATGCCTGTGTGGTTATATTATTATCTGCATGAGATGTTATGTTTTGTATTAGAAATGTCATGTATTATTTCAGGTCTGGCCATCTCTTTTAGTGTTAAGTTTTCTTGTGTGATTACATGATGCTTAACATGACATAGTCTAACTTGTGATGCCCCAGCACTGGCCTAGTAATCAAGGAGCCTCAATCCTCACCACTGGCAACAGTGGGGGGTGTACACACTGGGACGATGACAAGTACACACACAGTAAAGCACGGCCGGCCTTAGGCATAGACAAACTAGGTACAGGCCGGCCTTGTTAAGGGCGCTTAATATATTTATTTATTTATTTTAATTAACATAAAGTTTGCAATCTTCTTGGCGCCAAAACCATAGGGAGGGAAGATGAGCACCCTCCCACTTACAGCTGCATATTAGCCAGGAGGCTTAAAAAAAGTCTTTGATTTGTGGTACAAGAGTCTTCTCCTTTAAGGAGAAACTTGCATGCATCATGATGTCAGTGTGGATCCAAATACATTCTGCAGTTCCATGTGGAATTTAAGCTAGCAGTTCAAGAGAAGAGTTAAGTCCGTGTGTCCACGTGTAGCCATTTAGTTTAGAAAGAAGGTAAGTGTATGTGTGTGTCTCTGTGTAATTTAAACTGTTCATTTCTGTATGAGAGAGAGAGTGTGTGGGTATGTATGTATGTGTATGGAATTTAAATTAACTGTTCTGTTTTTGCACAAGACATAAAGTGCGTGTGTGTGTTATTGTGTGAGAGTAGGTGTGTGTGTATGGAATTTAAACTAGCCCCTCGTTCCTTTGAAAGAGAAAGTGTTTCTGTCGCTGTGCAAGAGAGTAGGTGTGTGTATGTATGGGTTGCTTTGTGAGAGAGTAGGTGTGTGTGTGTGTGTGTGTGTGTGTGTGTGTGTGTGTGTGTGTGTGTGTGTGTGTGTGTGTGTGTGTGTGTGTGTGTGTTTCTCATGAAATTTGTGGTTTTCTGGCAAATCAGGGAGGACTAAAGTCACTAAATAACGTATATGAGTTTCAGACTTCACATCCTTCACAATCTGCCATGCTGCAAAATCCCTGTTGAATGCTGATAAGTGGAGTTTTAGATCAAGTGCACAAGTCTGTGCTGACTTGAGGTGTAATGAGCTCCATTGTCGGTCTGCTGTCTCCTCAGTAATGAAACTCACATTCAAGCCTTTGTTATTCATACTAAATTTTCAGGTTCATTATCACACTGCACATTGGAAAAAAGTTCAAGTTAGGCATAATATAAAATTTTACTTAAGCAGTATAATATTTCATCCCTTGAAATGTAACGTCAACATAGAATTTCTTGTATTATTTTTAACCTTTTGCTAGTTATACTTAATATTCAATGCTCAATATAAGCTGGGGTTTAAAAACTTCTTAAGCAAGCGTATCTAATGTACTCACTTCACCAATACTTTATGTGACCAGTACTTTAGATGATACATCTTTGCATGAAAATGATAGACATTTCTGGATTATTTGTAATAAATACAGAAACATTTAAATGTCACTGAGTGTATAATTTTTGTGGACGCTGGTTTGTCGTATTTGCACTTTACCATTTTAAATTAGTTGTTTAATATTTTCTTAAAAAATATATATTATTTTTTCAATCTACTCTCTGTAGCATTTTTTTTCTTATTACTTGTAGAACAAGCTGTACACCTAAGGCTGTGGATGATGTTATGTAGATGACTAATTTACTAAGGACAGTAGATGTTATCTGGAAACAACAATACAAATGGTCTAGCCTTGGTCTATGTGACATAGTCCAACATTCACTGTGCTGTATAAGCAGGGAAACATGACCAAGCCTGCCATGTACAGATATTGCAGACAACAGAATATCAAAGGCACTGCAAGTCATGAAGGCATGTGTTGTGTTAACTTCAACTCCATAAGTGCACCAATTTCTAGTCAGTGGACACCTCACAATGTCTTATTGTGCCTATAAAATTTGCCACATGTGCTGTGCTTTTAAAGGGCAGTCAAGATTTTATAACAATACGTCTTCTAGTAAACTAATAATGATTTTTTTTATTAATGTTATTCTAACAACTTTTTAAGTTAAAAAGAACAATACTTAAAACTAACCCTATTTTTGGCCATTACATCCACATTATTTTAGGCTTTGTCCAGATTTTTTGCACTAAGAAGTTGAGGGGTATGCATACCTCTCAACTGTCCAGATTTTTGCCTCATAGTTTTGGCATATTCCTCATAAAATTTGTAGCTTTCTGGCAAATCACTGAGGACTGAAATAACTAAATGTCATACATTTCAGTTTCAGCCTTCATTTCCTTCAGAAAATGCATGCTAAGACAAATGCTGTTATTCTAGCAACTTTCTAAGACAATAAGAGCAATATTTATAATTTGTCCCTCTTTTGGGGCCTTTGTCCCCCCTCCCCACATTGTTTTAGGCTTTGTCCAGTTTTCTTGTGCTAAAAGGTTGAGAGGTATGGAGTCATGGTATGCAATGCCCTAGTTGCAGATTATTTGGTGCATTTTAAAGGGGGATATGGGTTCTGCATTCCTGAATGTGTCCTCCTTTGTAGAAGATGCATAGTAACTATGAACCTGTTGGTTTCTCAGTCATTCCCTATTGCAATATTACCAGCTTACCGGTTTTTTAATGTAATGTAGGCAATCACTTCTTCAAGGGCAGCAGGCACTGAATTTGTAGATGAAACACTGAAATGTAAAGTTGTTTGCCAGTAACAGCCTCTTCATTGTTTACAAATCTCTTTAATGTAGAATTATTCAGATGAATTTTACTTCTGCAGAGATTGTGCTTATTGACTGAAACTGGTGGGTTGTAATAGCAGAAGTTTGAGTGGCCTTTTATGGTTAAAATGTTCTGAAATGGGCAGTTTTGTCATTACTGGGTCAGGTATTTTGTTTCATTGCTTGCTGGAAAGATGTTCAAAACTACAAATTGAAAACACATACTAACAAGTGGTGCTGTAGTTTACAAGGAATATAATTTAATACAATCAGGAAGGTGAATCAAAGAACACATACATGTATACATGGCCATAAAAGTGTTCAAAGAGCCTATAGTTTGAAAATAGCCCAAAGGTAAACTTAATTCTCAACTGGCTAGATGCATTTTATTTGAATGTAGGTTTTAATGCAGTTTCAGTGGCAGAGAAGTTTACTGCTCATGCTAAGTATGTTTCCATTGTGAGACTGTACTGTTTAGCAAATGGCTATCTGAGTTTGTGGGTCTCAGTCCATTAAGGTTCGGGAACCACTGCTCTGCACCAACTACCAGACTGCTGACAGAAATGAATTTGAGTTTCAGTACATTTTCAGGGAATTAAGTTTTCAGTGCATTTTCAAGGGATTGAGTTTCAGTGCATTTTCAAGGGACTGAGTTTCAAAGGAAGAAAGTTTACTGCTGCTCATGCCAAGTCTGTTTTCAGCATGCAACTGATTTGTTTATCAAATGGCACATTGTGCTGTAGAATTTGAAAGCAGTGCTGGTAGCATAACTGCCTTTGGTGCAGAAGGCTGTGGATTCTACTGCCACACCATGTAGATGAAGTGTTGATACTGCAGTACCCATATTATTGCTAATTATATGGTGCATTATAATGGGGGAATAGGGGTTCTACACCCCTACATGTTTCCTCCTTTATATGAGATGCCTAGTAACTATGAAATTGTTGTCAGTTTGTCATTTCCTATTGCAATATTACCAGTTTACCATTTTTTTAGTGTAATATAGACAATTAATTCAAGGGCAACAGGCACTGAATTTGTAGATGAAACATTGAGGCGTAAAGTTGTTTGCCAGTTGCAACCTCTTCATTAGTTACAGATTTCTTTAATGTGGAATTATTTTGATGATTTTACTTCTGCAGAGATTGTGTATTGAGTGACATTGGTGGATTGTAATGACAGACGTCTGGGTTGCCTTTTTATGGTTGAAATTTTCTGAAATGAGTAATTTTGTCATTATTGGTTTATACATTTTGTTTCATTGCTTATTAAAAGAATGTTAAAAACTATAAATTTAAAACACATTCTAACAAGTGGTGCTGTATTATACAAGAAATGTAATTTAATACAATCAAGAAGGTGAATCAAAGAACAAATGCATGTATACATGGCCCAAAAATGTGTGCAAGGAGTCTACTTTGAAAACAGCCCAAAGGTAAATGTAATCCTCCACTGACCAGATGGATTTTCTATAAATGTGAGTTTTCATGCCGTTCCAATGACAAAGAAGTTTACTGCTCATGCTAAGTCTGTTTTCATTGCGAGACAGTATTGTTTAGCAAATGGCTATCTGTGTTTGTGCTATTCTAGCTTAAGCTACTGTACACAGGGAGGATATAGGTTGCTATTCTACTTTCACTGAGATGTAAGACATGCTTGCCTACCCAAAGTAAATTAAACTGTTTAGATTAACTTAAGCAACCTTTTGAAACAAGGCACAGGGGCTTCTATTTTCTGAGCCCTTTATAGTAAAATATGCATGAAAGAGCAACAGATAAAGCAGGTTTATTAAAGGAAAATTCCACCGTCCTTCACTTGCAGTTTAACTATATTACAAGATATCTTTTTTCCTCTGCATTTAAATAATTGATGGAAATGACTGGAGTGGCTTTCTTGGGGAATCACCTACCTGTGGGTGGTGCTTATAGGGGTGTTTCATGAGTATGGTGTGGGTGGGCTTAAGAGGCGCCGTACAGCTACGTCGCCTAGGATGCCATTTAAGTTAAGGCCAGCCCTGCAGTAAAGTGCAATTTCCCTTACGAGCACACAGAGACCACAGTCAGTCTGGGGCTGGTTTCTCCCTCTTTCTCCAGATCCCCAGTAAGACTCCCCACTGGCACGGCTACAGAGTTGAGATCTCAGCTGAGAGACTAAGCCAAGACCTCAAGCACCCTCTCTGTTCAACCAGTGCTTCATGTTCCTGCCCAAGTAGCTGGCACACACACACACACACACACACACACACACACACACACACACACACACACACACACTTAGGGGTTTGATTTATATGCACTCACACACACACACACACACACACACACACACACACACACACGCACACACACACACACACACACACACACCTGGGAAAGGCTGGCACAGATTTACTAGCTATGCCCCCTTCTGCCCAGACTATAAGGTAGTTTCACCTGTCAACAGTCACTCCTTATCAGCTACTTTAAGGCCCTTAACAAAGGGTGTCCAATCCTTCTGTGTAACGTTACTATTAATCCAAATGGTAGTTTGACCAAGAGCAAGGCTATTAGGAGTGGCCTGCACAGTGTCACCAAATAGATATGCAAGTACTCTAAGAGCTTAAAATATGTCTTGCAAATATCAGCCACAAAGACAGGTTTAAATATACTTAATAATGAATGATTAAAGAACAAGAAAATGCTCAGTAAATCATCACAGTAACTGTAACTTCAGAGTTCAAAATCATAGGAAATATTTAAAACAACATTGCAGGACAGTCTCAAATAAATACAGAAAGCATCTAAATTAATTTTTACTATATTCCTAACTATATCTAAAATAAATTACTGTACCCTAGATTTATTTACTCATAGCAAAGCAAGACAGATGTGGTGGGTGGGTTTCCAAGCTGATGCTGTCAAGTCAAAAGACAAAATACAAAATGCACTGTCTCTCTCTGTCTCAGAGAATTCTTAAATTAATATCTCAAATATTGCTATTGAGATACTTGTAGAATGACATCACTTTTGACATCTGACTATCCCAGGTGAAAATCCCCATTGCTAGAAAGTGCCAGCATTTAGCATCTACCTGTGAAAAATACATAGCTCTCAGATCTTTGGCAAATGGTGGAAGTTGTAAAATAATTTACATTCCTCCACATGTAAAGACAATACAAAAAACTACTAGTTCTAGACATTGTGTCTATTACTACACTGAAACTGAGAGATAACATCTTTTATGTCCCAGCTACGAAGTAACTTAACCTCAACCATTCTTCTGAAGTTTTGCAAGTTAATCTCCTGTATTTCAGTCTCCCCTGTTAAACAGTTACAATAGTGTATAAAAAAACAAATCTTCAGCGCACGTCTATACAATATGACATACAGTTCTAATACATTTGCAACACAGGCATATGAGTCATATTGCTATTCACAAATGACATGCAACCACTTACAAAATTCCAGATAATGGGCTGGCAGTATTTCTTTCTATTACACTTCTATATAAATCATATTAATATTCGCAAATGACATATAATTAGTTACAAAATTCCAGATAGCTAGACTGGCACTATTACCTTTTGTACAAACAAAACCAAAGAAAAGTCCCAAGCAGCTCAGAGCACTCCACTTTAATGTCATGACACAGGATGATGTACAGATAATTGTGTGAGATTATCTGTACATCATCCTGTGTCGTGACATTAAAGTGGAGTGCTCTGAGCTGCTTGGGTCTTTTCTTTGGTTTTGTTTGTTCTTGTTTTTTTTTTCCCTTTTGGGAAACTTTAATCTTTCCTTTTGTGACATAACTATGCAATACTTTGTACAAAATGCATATTATTCTGAGTTCACTAAATAGGGTAAATGGCTGGAAATATTTTAAATGGACAAAATTTAAGAGTGTGTTTTGGAGTGGCTCTAATTTTAAGGTCTTCTGAGTAAGTAAGTTTAATACCTGAAGTAGTAAGATTAAAAT